>NC_133811.1:32545945-32793916 GCF_043250625.1 Sebastes fasciatus
TGTGTGTTGTGTTGTGTGTGTGTTGTCTGTGTCTGTGTGTGCGTGTGTGTGTGCACATTTACATTTGTCCAACAGGGCTAGCATGGCCCGGTGCCACCTTGATGAAGCTGAGAGTCTGTGGCTGTTATTCATGGCTGTAGTGGATCCTGCCTGCTGGAGGAGAACCTCTAAAGTCAACCTGAGAGCTGGATGTGATTTAACATGTGTGAAGCGTCACGGCTGTAAAGTTAATGCTGTGTAGACGCTGACCCAGTAAAGATAGAGACCATCTCAAACACTCTTTATGCTCATTAACACACGTTTGTTCTCCAGTGTGTGGTACAGTAGGATGGGCTCTGTCTCCCTCCATCATGGATCAGTTAGAATATCTACTGTCTGCAGGTTTGAGTCCTCCGTCGCTGACGCTCCCCGTGATGTCATCAATCGTGCACTAATGGAGTGAAGTGAAGGTGTTTTTGTGAGACAGTTAAAGCAGCAGTAGATCATTCTGAACATGACATGCTGTTTGTAATGGTGTTGCTAAGGTGTGAATAACGTACACACACCTGAAGGTTGTGCTTGTGTGCTGACAGGCTCTTACCATCGAGGTTACATCCACATAAACGGTTAAATAGTAAATGTTACCATTTACTATTACTGAATGTCATTTGCTTCATTAGAAGTTGTCTTTCAACTAGGGATGCTCATTTTGAAAAATGTTCTTAACCGATAACCGACCCTCGTTAATCGATTATTAACCGTTAACACACAAGATTAGTGCCTCGCATGCAGCGGTGAACCAGCTGGAGGAGCACAACAGACAACTGAGTCTCCAGTTCACCGTCCGGGAGCGTTAACTTAGCAGCCACGATGCTGCGTTCACTGTCTCCAGTTCACCGTCAGGAAGCATTAACTTAGCAGCTACGATGCTGCGTTCACTGTCTCCAGTTCACCGTCCGGGAGCGTTAACTTAGCAGCCACGATGCTGCGTTCACTGTCTCCAGTTCACCGTCAGGAAGCATTAACTTAGCAGCTACGATGCTGCGTTCACTGTCTCCAGTTCACCGTCAGGAAGCATTAACTTAGCAGCTACGATGCTGCGTTCACTGTCTCCAGTTCACCGTCAGGAAGCATTAACTTAGCAGCTACGATGCTGCGTTCACTGTCTCCAGTTCACCGTCCGGGAGCGTTAACTTAGCAGCCACGATGCTGCGTTCACTGTCTCCAGTTCACCGTCAGGAAGCATTAACTTAGCAGCTACGATGCTGCGTTCACTGTCTCCAGTTCACCGTCCGGGAGCGTTAACTTAGCAGCCACGATGCTGCGTTCACTGTCTCCAGTTCACCGTCAGGAAGCATTAACTTAGCAGCTACGATGCTGCGTTCACTGTCTCCAGTTCACCGTCCGGGAGCGTTAACTTAGCAGCCACGATGCTGCGTTCACTGTCTCCAGTTCACCGTCAGGAAGCATTAACTTAGCAGCTACGATGCTGCGTTCACTGTCTCCAGTTCACCGTCCGGGAGCGTTAACTTAGCAGCCACGATGCTGCGTTCACTGTCTCCAGTTCACCGTCCGGGAGCGTTAACTTAGCAGCCACGATGCTGCGTTCACTGTCTCCAGTTCACCGTCAGGAAGCGTTAACTTAGCAGCTACGATGCTGCGTTCACTGTCTCCAGTTCACCGTCAGGAAGCGTCAACTTAGCAGCCACGATGCTGCGTTCACTGTCTCCAGTTCACCGTCCGGGAGCG
The DNA here is from genome assembly GCF_043250625.1 of Sebastes fasciatus. Lineage (NCBI taxonomy): Eukaryota > Metazoa > Chordata > Actinopteri > Perciformes > Sebastidae > Sebastes > Sebastes fasciatus. The sequence continues at coordinate 32,547,674 of NC_133811.1, forward strand.
TTAACTTAGCAGCCACGATGCTGCGTTCACTGTCTCCAGTTCACCGTCCGGGAGCGTTAACTTAGCAGCCACGATGCTGCGTTCACTGTCTCCAGTTCACCGTCCGGGAGCGTTAACTTAGCAGCCACGATGCTGCGTTCACTGTCTCCAGTTCACCGTCAGGAAGCGTTAACTTAGCAGCCACGATGCTGCGTTCACTGTCTCCAGTTCACCGTCAGGAAGCGTTAACTTAGCAGCCACGATGCTGCGTTCACTGTCTCCAGTTCACCGTCAGGAAGCGTTAACTTAGCAGCTACGATGCTGCGTTCACTGTCTCCAGTTCACCGTCCGGGAGCGTTAACTTAGCAGCCACGATGCTGCGTTCACTGTCTCCAGTTCACCGTCCGGGAGCGTTAACTTAGCAGCCACGATGCTGCGTTCACTGTCTCCAGTTCACCGTCAGGAAGCGTTAACTTAGCAGCCACGATGCTGCGTTCACTGTCTCCAGTTCACCGTCAGGAAGCGTTAACTTAGCAGCCACGATGCTGCGTTCACTGTCTCCAGTTCACCGTCAGGAAGCGTTAACTTAGCAGCTACGATGCTGCGTTCACTGTCTCCAGTTCACCGTCAGGAAGCGTTAACTTAGCAGCCACGATGCTGCGTTCACTGTCTCCAGTTCACCGTCAGGAAGCGTTAACTTAGCAGCCACGATGCTGCGTTCACTGTCTCCAGTTCACCGTCAGGAAGCGTTAACTTAGCAGCTACGATGCTGCGTTCACTGTCTCCAGTTCACCGTCAGGAAGCGTTAACTTAGCAGCCACGATGCTGCGTTCACTGTCTCCAGTTCACCGTCAGGAAGCGTTAACTTAGCAGCTACGATGCTGCGTTCACTGTCTCCAGTTCACCGTCAGGAAGCGTTAACTTAGCAGCCACGATGCTGCGTTCACTGTCTCCAGTTCACCGTCAGGAAGCGTTAACTTAGCAGCCACGATGTTGCGTTCACTGTCTCCAGTTCACCGTCAGGAAGCGTTAACTTAGCAGCTACGATGCTGCGTTCACTGTCTCCAGTTCACCGTCAGGAAGCGTTAACTTAGCAGCCACGATGCTGCGTTCACTGTCTCCAGTTCACCGTCAGGAAGCGTTAACTTAGCAGCCACGATGCTGCGTTCACTGTCTCCAGTTCACCATCAGGAAGCGTTAACTTAGCAGCTACGATGCTGCGTTCACTGTCTCCAGTTCACCGTCTGGGAGCGTCAACTTAGCAGCTACGATGTTGCGTTCACTGTCTCCAGTTCACCGTCAGGAAGCATCAACTTAGCAGCTACGATGCTGCGTTCACTGTCTCCAGTTCACCGTCAGGAAGCGTCAACTTAGCAGCTACGATGTTGCGTTCACTGTCTCCAGTTCACCGTCAGGAAGCATCAACTTAGCAGCTACGATGCTGCGTTCACTGTCTCCAGTTCACCGTCAGGAAGCGTTAATTTAGCAGCCACGATGCTGCGTTCACTGTCTCCAGTTCACCGTCAGGAAGCATCAACTTAGCAGCTACGATGCTGCGTTCACTGTCTCCAGAGGTTAACTGAAGGATTCAGGGATGGAGAGACTAACTGGAGGATTCAGGGATGGAGAGACTAACTGGAGGATTCAGGGATGGAGAGACTAACTGGAGGATTCAGGGATGGAGAGACTAACTGGAGGATTCAGGGATGGAAAGACTAACTGGAGGATTCAGGGATTGAGAGACTAACTGAAGGATTCAGGGATGGAGAGACTAACTGAAGGTGTAAACTATAAAGTGCTCCTCCTAATGGGACATGATTTACTGCTGCCTGCTGCTACTGTAACATTAAAACCTCAGATATGAACATATGCCATTAATCAGCTGGAGATGATGAGAATGAAGTTAATATATGTAGTTACTACCACTTCCTCTGCTCTGTTAATTCCTCTAATCCGGTGTGAAATGATTCATGCTTGTTAAAGATGCACTGATGTACTTAATTAAAAGATTGATTTTAGCCGGGGACTTTATAAACTGCTGCAGTTTTAATTTGCTTTAATTTACCTGAGCAGAGGCTGAGCAGAGGCTGATCAGAAGCTGAGCAGAAGCTGAGCAGAAGCTGAGCAGAGGCTGAGCAGAGGCTGAGCAGAGGCTGAGCAGAAGCTGAGCAGAAGCTGAGCAGAAGCTGAGCAGAAGCTGAGCAGAGGCTGAGCAGAAGCTGATCAGAAGCTGAGCAGAGGCTGAGCAGAGCCTGAGCAGAGGCTAAGCAGAGGCTGAGCAGAGGCTGAGCAGAGCCTGAGCAGAGCCTGAGCAGAGGCTGAGCAGAGGCCGAGCAAAGCCTGAGCAGAGGCTGAGCAGAGGCTGAGCAGAGGCTGAGCAGAGGCTGAGATTAGCCGAGCCGTGTGGCTGAGCGTGTTTCAGCTGAACCGGCTGCCGGACCGCAGCCCGCCCTCTCTCTCTCCCCGGCCTCGTGCTATACGTTACTCTACAGACGCCACTTTAACGCAGAATAAGTGACCACCGTCAGACGGCCTTTTGTTTGGGGGAGCAGTCGCAGGAGAACTAGTGAAGGTCTGTCGGAGCCAACTGGCAGCGTTCTTTGCAGTTAGCATTCTTAATGATAAGTGCTCCATCTGGCGACGTGGTGGCGAGCCAAAGAGGACAGATGGGATTGTTTTCACAATCTGTTTAAATATGTTGTCGATTTTTCTTCCCCTTTTAACCCCCCCCCCCCCCCCCCCCAGCAGCTCCAACGCTCTCCCTGCTAGCAACAAGAAGGGGATGTTTGATTTTCATTTGCTTTCATGCTCCGTTCAGTCTGCTGCTGAGAGGAGGAAGCACACTTCAGACCGGCGGAGGAGACGGGGTGTTGCTAGACGTCGGTCCAGCGTTGTTTAGCCTCCACAGAGACCATGTGATCGCTGTCCCGGCGTGTTCAGAGACCATGTGATCGCTGTCCCGGTGTGTTCAGAGACCATGTGATCGCTGTCCCGGCGTGTTCAGAGACCATGTGATCGCTGTCCCGGCGTGTTCAGAGACCATGTGATCGCTGTCCCGGCGTGTTCAGAGACCATGTGATCGCTGTCCCGGCGTGTTCAGAGACCATGTGATCGCTGTCCCGGCGTGTTCAGAGACCATGTGATCGCTGTCCCGGCGTGTTCAGAGACCATGTGATCGCTGTCCCAGCGTGTTCAGCAGTCATGTTTCAGTGGAGGAGCTGAGGAGGGGGTTAGCTGGTCAGTTAGGTCAGGGGTTCTCATCCTTCTGTATCCTGAGGCCCACTTCTGATTGTTAAAAACATTTCCGAGGACCACCTTTCCAAATAAATTACAAACTGGGCTTCAACAACATTTTTTCGTCTCAAAAAACACTGAACTTTGTGTCACTGCATCCGAGACATGTATGTCTGTAAAGGGGAGACTCGTGGGTACCCATTGAACGCATTTTCATTCACATATCTTGAGGTCAGGGGTCAAGAGACCCGTCTGAAAATGGCTATGCCAGTTTTTCTTCGCCAAAATGTTGTGTATATTTGGAGCGTTATTTAGTCTCCTTCCCGACAAGATGGCAAGACATGGTTGGGACCAATGGATTCTTTAGGTTTCTGAGTTTCCTATGATACCGGTAGCTTTAAAACTGAGCCTGCTACAACCTCTGAAAGATAGAATAGCGGCCGTCAGATTATGAAGAGGTTAATCTAACCATTTGGCAGGTCCTCCACGGCCCACTAGGTGGTGCTCTGAGGCCCACCGCTTTTGCAGCTTGTGGATTTGTAATTTACTGAGAATAATCAGAAGCTTAATATGTGTCCCAGTTTATTTCCTGTTGCAGTGTAGCAGACAGGAAGTAAATATGGGTCCAAGCTGTTGCCTAGCAACTCCATTGAAACGGTCTACACAAAGATCTAGGTTTGGTTTTTAAACTTAAAGGTTCTCTATACGATATCCAGAGAATTATTACATCATCAACTGTTGAAAGATATAGAGGAGTAATATCTACCTGAGCAGAGATTGAAGTCTCTCCCTCTCTGTTGTAATCAGAGCTTCTCTGTGCTTTGTTGACATCGCCGGGCCGACCGCGTGTGCCTTTTAGTGCACGTGAGCGTGCCCCACTGGTTATTAGCTACAGCTGATAATCATCATCACGGGAGCGATAGAAATGCTCCCGATCCTGCGTACTGCACCTTTAAGACCTGCTGTGTGTTTGTGTTTTTGAGTCCCGTGTTTGTGTCTTGCAGAGAACCAGAGGACAGAAGAGGAAGAGAGTTCCCATCGGTGAAGACAGAGAAGATAAAACTGAGGTTTGTTGTTCTAATAACTTCTTGAGGTTCTTTATGAACCGGTTCAGCTCGGCTCGTTCACTGATATTAACTTCAGTAATCCAGGTTTATTTGTCCTGGATCAATTTATTGACAGTTTATTAAAATCCCATATGAGTGAATGGATTCCATCTCCCTCTGACGTTACACGCTAACCCTCAGTATGGATTATATCCATCATTCATTCGGACGGTCGGAGGCTTGACCTGCCGGGAGAATAAACTATGAACTGATGAATTTATTAACAACTTCATGGTAATAAATGGATTAAAGGATATTTCAGTCAGTCACCAGGACACTCATCACTTCATCATCTTTGATTCATGTGTTCATCTTTTATTCATTTTGATTAATGTAATTATCATTTAGTGTTACAGAAGTCAGATCTAATATCAAATGTGCTGTCATCCATCAGTTTACTCTTTCAACCATCAGCTAGTGTTAGCTGGAGCCAGCAGGTGTTTAGTCTAGCTTAGACTGGATTTAGACTGGATTTAGTCTAGCTTAGACTGGATTTAGACTGGACTCAGACTGGGCTTAGACTGGATTTAGACTGGACTCAGACTGGATTTAGTCTAGTTTAGACTGGATTTAGTCTAGTTTAGACTGGATTTAGACTGGACTCAGACTGGATTTAGTCTGTTGTAAATTGACTATAGATTGTCCAATCTGCCCCAAACTCGACATGTTTAATAAGAGTCTTTAGCTCCATGCAGAACATTCTCTCTAACTGTTGAGTGCAGTGTCTGACTTTCATGGAAATGCATGGCAGCGGTACCTCTGACGTGCACTAAGGGCCGAGGGCCCGTTCAACACTGCTACAGCTGTAATTCTTTCTTTTATATATAAACAAAAACGTCCACCTTCAGAACAATCAGCTGCTCTAATCACATCCAACCTGTTTCACACCAGCTGGGAAGGATCCACGTCGGTCTGATCCTAACAGGATCCTAACAGAGCTGTGGGGGGGAGACATCCTGCTCTGGTGTGTCCCCGTCTCTCTCTCTGGTGTGTCCCCGTCTCTCTCTCTGGTGTGTCCCCGTCTCTCTCTCTGGTGTGTCCCCGTCTCTCTCTCTGGTGTGTCCCCGTCTCTCTCTCTGGTGTGTCCTCGTCTCTCTCTCCGGTGTGTCCCCGTCTCTCTCTCTGGTGTGTCCCCGTCTCTCTCTCTGGTGTGTCCTCGTCTCTCTCTCCGGTGTGTCCCCGTCTCTCTCTCTGGTGTGTCCCCGTCTCTCTCTCTGGTGTGTCCCCGTCTCTCTCTCTGGTGTGTCCCCGTCTCTCTCTCTGGTGTGTCCCCGTCTCTCTCTCTGGTGTGTCCTCGTCTCTCTCTCTGGTGTGTCCCCGTCTCTCTCTCTGGTGTGTCCCCGTCTCTCTCTCTGGTGTGTCCCCGTCTCTCTCTCTGGTGTGTCCCCGTCTCTCTCTCTGGTGTGTCCCCGTCTCTCTCTCTGGTGTGTCCTCGTCTCTCTCTCCGGTGTGTCCCCGTCTCTCTCTCTGGTGTGTCCCTGTCTCTCTCTCCGGTGTGTCCCCGTCTCTCTCTCCGGTGTGTCCCCGTCTCTCTCCGGTGTGTCCCCGTCTCTCTCTCTGGTGTGTCCCCGTCTCTCTCTCTGGTGTGTCCCCGTCTCTCTCTCTGGTGTGTCCCCGTCTCTCTCTCCGGTGTGTCCCCGTCTCTCTCTCCGGTGTGTCCCCGTCTCTCTCTCTGGTGTGTCCTCGTCTCTCTCCGGTGTGTCCCCGTCTCTCTCTCCGGTGTGTCCCCGTCTCTCTCTCTGGTGTGTCCCCGTCTCTCTCTCTGGTGTGTCCCCGTCTCTCTCTCTGGTGTGTCCCCGTCTCTCTCTCTGGTGTGTCCCCGTCTCTCTCTCTGGTGTGTCCCCGTCTCTCTCTCTGGTGTGTCCCCGTCTCTCTCTCCGGTGTGTCCCCGTCTCTCTCTCTGGTGTGTCCTCGTCTCTCTCTCTGGTGTGTCCCCGTCTCTCTCTCTGGTGTGTCCCCGTCTCTCTCTCTGGTGTGTCCCCGTCTCTCTCTCTGGTGTGTCCCCGTCTCTCTCTCCGGTGTGTCCCCGTCTCTCTCTCCGGTGTGTCCCCGTCTCTCTCTCTGGTGTGTCCCCGTCTCTCTCTCTGGTGTGTCCTCGTCTCTCTCTCCGGTGTGTCCCCGTCTCTCTCTCCGGTGTGTCCCCCCGTGTCTCTCTCTGGTGTGTCCCCGTCTCTCTCTCTGGTGTGTCCTCGTCTCTCTCTCCGGTGTGTCCCCCCGTGTCTCTCTCTGGTGTGTCCCCGTCTCTCTCTCTGGTGTGTCCTCGTCTCTCTCTCTGGTGTGTCCTCGTCTCTCTCTCCGGTGTGTCCCCGTCTCTCTCTCTGGTGTGTCCCCGTCTCTCTCTCCGGTGTGTCCCCGTCTCTCTCTCTGGTGTGTCCCCGTCTCTCTCTCCGGTGTGTCCCCGTCTCTCTCTCTGGTGTGTCCCCGTCTCTCTCTCCGGTGTGTCCCCCCGTGTCTCTCTCTGGTGTGTCCCCGTCTCTCTCTCTGGTGTGTCCCCGTCTCTCTCTCTGGTGTGTCCCCGTCTCTCTCTCTGGTGTGTCCTCGTCTCTCTCTCTGGTGTGTCCTCGTCTCTCTCTCCGGTGTGTCCCCGTCTCTCTCTCTGGTGTGTCCCCGTCTCTCTCTCCGGTGTGTCCCCGTCTCTCTCTCTGGTGTGTCCCCGTCTCTCTCTCCGGTGTGTCCCCGTCTCTCTCTCTGGTGTGTCCCCGTCTCTCTCTCCGGTGTGTCCCCCCGTGTCTCTCTCTGGTGTGTCCCCGTCTCTCTCTCTGGTGTGTCCCCGTCTCTCTCTCTGGTGTGTCCCCGTCTCTCTCTCTGGTGTGTCCCCGTCTCTCTCTCTGGTGTGTCCTCGTCTCTCTCTCTGGTGTGTCCTCGTCTCTCTCTCTGGTGTGTCCTCGTCTCTCTCTCCGGTGTGTCCCCGTCTCTCTCTCCGGTGTGTCCCCGTCTCTCTCTCTGGTGTGTCCCCGTCTCTCTCTCCGGTGTGTCCCCCCGTGTCTCTCTCTGGTGTGTCCCCGTCTCTCTCTCTGGTGTGTCCCCGTCTCTCTCTCTGGTGTGTCCCCCCGTCTCTCTCCGGTGTGTCCCCGTCTCTCTCTCTCTCATCCCCCTTCTTCCATCCCGTCCCCCAGCAGTGTCCCGTCCAGCTCTGGATTCTAATCATCCGTGTTTCCATAGGAACCGCTGCCACGGGAACGCCGACAACGCCAGTCTGCAATGCAGAAGAAACCCAAAGCTGACGACACGAGGACGGAGTGCACGACCTGCAGAGGACCGGGGGACAACGAGAACCTTGTGAGGTGAGGCAGTGTGTGTGTGTGTGTGTGTGTGTGTGTGTGTGTGTGTGTGTGTGTGTGTGTGTGTGTGGTGTCTCGTGAGGTGTGTGTGTGTGTGTGTGTGTGTGTGTGTGTGTGTGTGTGGGTGTGGTGTCTCGTGAGGTGTGTGTGTGTGTGTGTGTGTGTGTGTGTGGGTGGGTGTGGTGTCTCGTGAGGTGTGTGTGTGTGTGTGTGTGTGTGGGTGTGGTGTCTCGTGAGGTGAGGGAGTGTGTGTGGTCTCGTGAGGCGGTCGTATCCTCCTGATGATTAAAGTTCAGTCTTCATTAGGCTCTGCAGCATGGTGGTGGTGGTGGTGGTGGTGGTGGTGGGGGCTCCTCTATCGGCCCCCTGTATTGACCTGCCACAGACATTTGCACAGTTCATTAAGGACTAATGAATAGCACAATTTAGCCGGCTCCTTTCTGGGGGTTTCAGGTGATTTCAGGTGGTTTCAGGTGTCCGCCCGATAATAAGCACGGTTCTTTTCTTCTTTGACGTTGGAATTCTGGTAGAAAATAAGAAAGCAGATCGCAGCAGGCGGCTCGTCAGGACGCATCAGGACACGTCACCTGATGAAGCTCTTAGGAAACGTCCCTTCATGCATTTCACACTGTCTCTGTTAGGACTTGTGTTCAGTTGAAACAGAACTCCAACACTTCTTCTCTCCATTCTACCTTAAGAACAGCTCACCTGTATGTTCTCTAACAGCGTCAGGAGGCTCGTATTAAAGACCAGCTTCTTCGTCTTCTTCTTCTTTTAAAACATGTTGGATCATTTTGATTCCTTATCTGCTCCGACTCAACCCTTCCTCCGTCTTCCTCCGTCGTCTACATTAATACAGACTAATGTACATTTTGCAGCAGTAGTTCCATTCCACCAGCAGCAGAGTGCTGCCGTCCTCACCACAGATACTCCGTCACTCACTACTTCAGTCCATCTGCTTCTACTGCGTTCTGTCTGATGAAACTCAGCAGCTCCCACACAGATGTTTCACATTCCAGCAGTTTAAAGGACATAAAGGAGTTTAAACAGTCCATCAGCAGAACGTTCTAATCATTATATGGTATACTAATAGTAATGTAGTAGTAATAGTAATAGTAATCATTGAAGTCATTTTGTGAAGATCTGACTCTGGGCCCTTGGAAAATATTCTCTATTTTCTAACATTTATTATTATTATTATTATTATTATTAATAATAATAATAATAATAAATGTTAGAAAATAGAGAACATTTCCTTATTATTAATAAGAATAATAATAAGGAATTATTATTATTAACAATATAGAAAAGATAGAAAGAGTTATTATTAGTATCATTATTAATAATGATAATAATAATAATGAAAATAATAAATGTCAGAAAATAGAGAACATTTTCCTTATTATTAATAATAATAATAATACACTATTTGTATAGCATCTTTCATTCAAGAAAAGCAGCACAGAGTATTTTACAATAAAAGAAAGTAGACTAAACATAAAAACGGCAAACAACGTAATTGATGGAAAATAAAAAATCTACTTGATAAAATAAGAAAAGAAATGAACCAAACAACGGACCAGTTGATGAAAAGGTTTTTTTGATCCCTCAACAGTGATGTAAAGTAGGAAAGCAGAAGCACTTTGAATTCTGATCTAAATGTTTTCCTGTTAAAAGGAGAAGGTCAGAGAAGCAGAGTGGTGAGTATGACGTGATGATGTGAGGTAGGTCATTTCACCCCCCCCCCACCGTACCCCCAATATTTATACCCGCTATTTGTCCGTGCATGCTCATTATCTGAGACTCTTTGAGGCTGTTATTCAAGAATGAATCTTCTTTTGCACCCATTCACAGCGCAGTGTGTGTAGAGCAGAAGCATGGAGAAACAGCCGATGTAGAATAGAATCTAGTGTCTGTAGTGACGTCCTGTTACTACGGAACGTCCTGTTACTACGGTACGTCCTGTTACTACGGTACGTCCTGTTACTACGGTACGTCCTGCTACTACGGTACGTCCTGTTACTACGGTACGTCCTGCTACTACGGTACGTCCTGCTACTACGGAACGTCCTGTTACTACGGTACGTCCTGTTACTACGGAACGTCCTGTTACTACGGTACGTCCTGTTACTACGGTACGTCCTGTTACTACGGTACGTCCTGTTACTACGGAACGTCCTGCTACTACGGTACGTCCTGTTACTACGGTACGTCCTGTTACTACGGTACGTCCTGTTACTACGGTACGTCCTGCTACTACGGAACGTCCTGTTACTACGGTACGTCCTGTTACTACGGTACGTCCTGCTACTACGGTACGTCCTGCTACTACGGAACGTCCTGTTACTACGGTACGTCCTGTTACTACGGTACGTCCTGTTACTACGGTACGTCCTGTTACTACGGTACGTCCTGTTACTACGGAACGTCCTGTTACTACGGTACGTCCTGTTACTACGGTACGTCCTGTTACTACGGTACGTCCTGTTACTACGGTACGTCCTGTTACTACGGAACATCCTGTTACTACGGTACGTCCTGTTACTACGGAACGTCCTGTTACTACGGAACGTCCTGTTACTACGGTACGTCCTGTTACTACGGTACGTCCTGTTACTACGGTACGTCCTGTTACTACGGAACGTCCTGTTACTACGGTACGTCCTGTTACTACGGTACGTCCTGTTACTACGGAACGTCCTGTTACTACGGTACGTCCTGTTACTACGGTACGTCCTGTTACTACGGTACGTCCTGTTACTACGGAACATCCTGTTACTACGGTACGTCCTGTTACTACGGAACGTCCTGTTACTACGGTACGTCCTGTTACTACGGTACGTCCTGTTACTACGGTACGTCCTGTTACTACGGTACGTCCTGTTACTACGGAACGTCCTGTTACTACGGTACGTCCTGTTACTACGGTACGTCCTGTTACTACGGAACGTCCTGTTACTACGGTACGTCCTGTTACTACGGTACGTCCTGTTACTACAGAAAGTCCTGTTACTACGGTACGTCCTGTTACTACAGAACGTCCTGTTACTACGGTACGTCCTGTTACTACGGTACGTCCTGTTACTACAGAACGTCCACGGAGTAGAGAGAGCATCGTCATGGAGACGGACGACAGACAGAGCTGTTAGTGTTTCATCTGTCATCCTCGTGAGGCAGCGTTTGAGGTGTGAGGGTTGCTGGGTTGCTGGTCGGGGGTGTGAGGGTTGCTGGGTTGCTGGTCGGGGGTGTGAGGGTTGCTGGGTTGCTGGTCGGGGGTGTGAGGGTTGCTGGGTTACTGGTCGGGGGTGTGTGAGGTGTGCTGCCCTGACTCTTTCTATCTTTGCATTGCACAGGTTGTGAGAGCCGGGGCAGCCTCCTCACCTCCCATAGAAACTGGGGACAGATGACCGTTGGCTTAGAGACAGAGAGAGAGGCAAATTGAAGTGTTTGAAGAATGGCGCTCGAGACCGTCACGCCGCCGCCGCCCGGCCGCCACCTCTGATCCAAACTGGACCAACAACATGTCCAACGAGCGGAACTGTCTGAACCCAAAACATGGAGTCCATATGTTTTGTTGGACTCTTTAACGTCTTTCACACACTACGAGTAACTTGGTTGATTCTGTTTTTGTGACCGATCGTGGCTCAAGTTGCTTCTATGCAGCTGTTTGCTGCATCTGCAAGTAAGAACAACATCTGTATTTATATTATTCATGTATTAAACTGGCAAATAACCACAACACCTCTCTGGTGCTATTAGAGAGCATTAAACACTAAGAGTTTACCATCCAGCCAGGAGGAGACTGATTCAGATTGAATGTGTAAGACGTTGAGTCATCGGTGTCTTTAAAGAGACCGGGACATGTGACGTGTTTCCTTTTCCCCACTGAAGATGTTTTCTAAAGAGCTCATTTCATCAGAAGATCTTAAAGTCTGGGTAAAGTAGATATTATACATGTTAGAGAAGAAGTGCTGCACTAGACAGTACTGAATTGTACAGTTTGACCGTTTGTCATGATTTATATGTTCAGGATTTTTTGGGCAACCTGAAATCACACAACCCGTCCTCTAACCCTCCATCAGCACCGAGCATCAGGGGTTCTCCCAGTCAGTCACCAGTCACAACTAGGGATGTTCATAGTTAACCGTTTAACTGTTAACCCACATTCGGCATTTTAACCGATTAACGCTATCGGTTAAAACGGTTAAAAGAAATGTTAATAATTAACTCAAAAGCTGAGCGGCTCGTCTCTTTAAGGAGAAAAGCTGGTCCACCTTAACAGTCCACCTTAAGAGGCAGAGCCGGAGTTGCAGGATACAGGAAGTCAGCTCCGGTCTCTCCGGCTCTCTTGAGCGGAGGAGTTGTAGTTTCATAGCATTTATTCACCAACAAATAAACTGAACACACACTGCTACACCTACGTTCACAACTAGAACGCCACCAACAACCTCACACTCACCACCAACACACACACACGGTCTGTTGGACACTCGCTAAAGTTACTCAGACTACGTGTGGCGGCGAGCACGAAGCCTCCGGCAATGCTAGAGCTGCTAACGTAGCACAAACACACACACTGTTTGTTGGACACTCACTAAAGTTCCGCCGGGCAGACACACAGCTGACAACCTGCTAAACTAAACTAAATGTGCGGTGGAGACTTTTACTGGGAAAGTGGCTGCATGTCCGCGACACTACACGCAGCATCGTAGCTGCTGAGTTAACGCTCCCGGACGGTGAACTGGAGACTCAGTTGTCTGTTGTGCTCATACACCGCTGCATGCGAGGCAAAAATCTTGTGGGTTAACGATTAATAATCGGTCAACAAGGGTCGGTTATCAGTTAAGAACATTTTTCAAAATTAGCGTCCCTAGTTCCATCCCTTCCTCACCACAGCCAGGCGGTGAACTGGCCGTCTGTGGGCCCTCAAACAATCCATGAAGTGATCAGTGCGTGTTGCAGGACTGGACTCACGTTGGTTAACTTGTGCTGACGTCGTAGACTCGGCTGTCGTAGACTCGGCCGTCGTAGACTCGGCCGTCGTAGACTCCGTCCTGTTAAACGCTGGATAAATAGGTTTTGAGTGAAAAGACTTGTTTCACTGTCAGAATTTGATCAGTCCGGTCCGATAACATAACGTCTAGAAGAGATTGAATTATTTTATCCCCTTTCAAGTTAGCATGTAGGGCTAACAGGAAGTTAGCATAGGGCTAACAGGAAGTTAGCATAGGGCAGGGGTCAGCAACCTTTACTATCAAAAGAGACATTTTTTGGACAAAAAAAATTAAAGCACTCCGTCCTGAGCCGCAAAACATCTCTGAACCTCATGATGAAGGAAACCTAGTTTATAGTCTAAGTATATAGTATATCAGTCTAAAGCAGTGAGGGACAAAGAGACAATGTACTACGGAGTATTAGGACCACACTGAGGGAAAACACATCTGAGATTTACATTCATAACGTTACGAGAAAAAAAAAAATAAGACGTAAAATAACTCCCGTACAGTACAGTAACGTACCGTACAGTAACGTACTGTACCGTACAGTAACGTACCGTACCGTACATTAACGTACCGTAACGTACAGTAACGTACCGTACAGTAACGTACCGTAACGTACAGTAACGTACTGTACAGTAACGTACAGTAACGTAACATACAGTAACGTACCGTACGGTAACGTACCGTACCATACCGTACAGTAACGTACCGTACAGTAACATACCGTACCGTACCGTACCGTCGTACCATAGACCTACAACCATGATGAATAAAACAGGTTAGAGGGGCTGAAGAGACGCAGGTTGCTGACCCCCGCTTTAGGTGCATCCAACATGTATGTGATATATATTTTAGATCTCTTCCCCGTTCGACGTCTCATCAGTACCAATCAGTGTTATTGATCGAGGTCACCCTGAGCCCTTCAGTGTGAGTTTGGTTAATGACTGACTTGAGTGTTGTGTTGTGTTTTCTCAGACGTAGAAGAGAAGTCTGTGTTGTGTATAGAAGAGTCATCTGTCTCTGGTGTGTAGCAGTCAGTCAGTGATCGCTGCTATAAAGCTTCTGTAGTAGAAACAAACTAGTGTAGTTAGTGGTGATATAGCACTTAAATATTAGTCTTTAGTGTCTTTCTGGCATTTCTAGAAGTCTTCCTCCGTCTCCGTTATATCTCCAAGTGCCAGTTAAACTGACACGTCCTCAGAAAGAAGCCCAGCTTTGTCTCGGTGTCCCCGGTGGCCCGTAGTCAGCGCTGTCAAAACAACAGCTGCTCGCTGCTCTGTCAGGCCTTCATGACAAGTGTCACATGGTGCCCTGGTGTTCCCCTCTGTAGCCCGTACAGGGCCCTATATGCATGCTGTTAGAGCAGTCAGACCCCTGCAGTGGGGCCACTGGGTTGGTCTTTAGAGACCCGGTCTCAGTGCAGACTGACATGCTGACTCCAGACCAGTCCTTCATCATCATTCACACTCAGTCTGTCTCAAAGACTGTGTGTCACTTCTATAATGCATGGCTCTATGTATTTATCCAGATCTGTACAGTAATTTAAAAGCTGAACATGCGTGATGTGGTCTTATAGAAGCTGAATGCCAGGTAGTAGAAGCTGAATGCCAGGTAGTAGAAGCTGAATGCCAGGTAGTAGAAGCTGAATGCCAGGTAGCTCCATGGTGTGACGACGTGTACAGTATTTATTGAAGAGGCCAAACATACATTTTTGTGCCTACATACTTGATTATTATTCTATATCATCATACGCTCGTGTTGTGAACAGAGTTGAACTCTGATTTGTGATATTTTCTTTTGATTGCCAAACCTTTGTTTACAGCCTCGTGATGCTTTTAGGGGAATATTTCTGATTATCTGTGTTCTGTATTACTGTGATACTGTATGAAGTAAGAATGTGAACGTTGCTGCTGTTGTGTATGTGACGTGTCGGCCTCTGGCCTGCAGCTCCTGACAATTAAGCGGAGCTTTAATAAACTCTTGACTTTTTCACCTTATTGCTGCAGTGATAAATGAGTGTCAGCCGGCTAATTAATTGTTCTAAAGTCGCGGCAGCGGCAGTCCGTTTGTGCGTGTAATGCCCTCTGTCATCTGTGATTTATCACCTGGGAAGTGGCCTTCTTGTTGGGTGGGTGGGTGGGGGGGGATAGAACAGTGCAGGCTAGAACTGAGATTTTCTCACTGCAGTCAGTTCAATTCATCGGCTTTATTGGTCTGAAAAGAGAGAGCCTGAGACCATAGAGCTGTCAACACATAGACCAGCTATGAGACTACAACACAAGGCTCTTTGTCTGCAGATGGGGGGGGGGGGTGTACGGAACGCATATACTAAAAACTTAACAAAATCTAACCGAGGCAAGAATCAGACAACAGATCTGCTCTAACAGAGATCTTCATCATCAAATCAGCATCAGCACGCAGAACATAGAACATTCTGCTGCCAGCCCTTTCTTTCTACATAGAGTTCTCCTTTCATAATGGCCGTTTCATTTCATTATAAATGTCATTTATACTTATTGTAGACAGAGAAAGGTTCAGAAACGTGTGGTAATTAGTAAATAATAGTAATAATCCACCATTAAAACTCCGTACTATATTCATTCATGGAGCTCTGCAAGTCACTGCATGTTCTACAACACTGACCTGCACATATTTCAGAATAAAAGCCTCGTGTTAACAAATGAAGGAATTCTGTCCACAGAAAAAAACAAACGCTTGAGGGCTTTTATTTTGAAATGAAAGCAGGAAGTGATGATTTAAAAATAAGTCTTTACTTTTTTTCATCTCCGTGTCATTTTCTACCGATAGAGATGTAAACTGTAGTAATGTAGCTTGTATGATGTTAATATACAGTCAATAGATCACCTTCACTGTCGGTTGTTGCTGTGAACCGCGCGGCTCGCGGTAAAAATAAGCGATACGCAGCCGAGGGCGGGCAGTGTAGCTGCTCTAACCCGGTAACACGGACGCCAAAATAAGAACAAGAGGTAACTGCTGTGCTGACATTCTCAGTGTGGACGATGCTGGAGAGGGGGTGCCCCCACGCATTAGGGGGCGCTATGGAGCCCGCTGGCGACGCCCGAGCCCAATCACTACATTGCTTTGCAATTTTCTCCGGTTCTGATGGTTTTCGTGAGTTTTCATGCATCCTGAGCGCCTCAAAAATACGATCTCGCAGCGGAAAAATAACCTTAGCAAAAACAATTTCCGTGCTCTGATTATCGTATTATTGACCCAAAAGAATAAATAATATCTAATATTGTTTCCTTAGTTCCGCTCAGCCTTTGTTCTCTAAGCGTTTGTGGGAGACGACAGAAAGAGACATGTTGGTTTGTAACGTGGCGTCTCTCCGTGAGATGGAACCACCTCACCGTGGTGAACTGTGCCCGCTCCGATCCCTCATCCTCGACCCGGGGGGGTCTCCGGGGACCGAACGGCACCCGACAGAACCAGAGACGGGCTCGGCTGCAGCTGGTTCCTGGTCGGGATGAGACCGGCGGGGGGAGGAGAAGAGAGAAGAGCTAGCGGGGAGGGGGGGGGTTCTGGAAAGCAGTAACCTTTCCGATGATGAGTGCGTTTCCCATTACTGCTCTGACACCGGATCCGGGGAGATGATTTAATGGCGGCATTTTGTTTTTGCTGACTTCACCCTTTCCCCCCCCCATTAAAACAGAAAACACAGAGCTGGGAGCGCGGCTGTGTGGGAAGAGTGGCCAAGCAGCTCAAATCTATTACTCCCCAGCTTCTTCCCCCGTCTCTTTATCCCACTGATTCCTCCACCGTGTGGAGTCCTGCTCCGATGCTTCCTGAGGTACTCTCTCTTCTCCCTCTCCCACGCCTTAACTGCTTCCTGTCTCTTCCTCTTCTAACTGCTCCGCGTCGCCTCCTACCCGTTTTACAATCATTACACACCCAACATGAGCCACACAGCCTTATATCTTAATTGATTACCTCGTCATAGACTTGTTTTAATGGAGTTGCAGCAGGCTATAAGCTGTTTGTATCTCTAGTGGAGTTTCTGTAGCGAGGTGCCGATAGAGCGGACCGCGGTTCTGGCCGGGTCAGACGCTACGAGGCTCCAGTTTAATCCCTCGGAGGTAAGAGGGAGATGGACGCTTCTCCAGGGTGCTACCCGGTTCACTGGGGCCCCCTGCTGGTCAGACCCGTCCAAAGCATCAGGGGACTTCTGTAGAGGAGCTGATAAGGCCCGGTGCTCTGACTCGGCTTCCTCTGTACAGGTGAGACTTCAGCGCTCCATTCACGTCTTCCCCTTCTTGTAAAACAATGGCTCCTTTCTAATGCTGCAGTGACCAAACAGTAAATCAAATAAAGGTCCAATGATCCAGTCCTTTCTATGGGGAGACACCGGCACACTCTGTCATGGATGAGAGTCAATGGCTGACTGCTTTGTGTCATATTGATCTCCGTCACATGGCCCCCCCACCCCCGAGGTAATTGCATTGCTCACTTGTGATAAATTCATTGCCTTGTTTCAGCCACTTGGGCTCTGACACCGGGGGGGGGGGACACCAGAGAGAGAAAAGAAGTTTCTGAGGCCTCAAACTCCCCGTCGATACACAGAGCCGTGACTGAGGGTACCGAGCAGGACCATCCATACCTCTACCGGTTCTGTGTCTCTTCCTTAACGTTATTTAGCTTCGCTGGTGTTCTTCGTTTCTGTAGTCAGGTTTGGTTTTGATGAGCAGACGAGAACATGGGAGCTGATGCCTTTCTAGATCTCTACATCTCAGAGGGTTCAGCCACAGAGAAGATAATCAGGACAGTTATTCTTCGTCGACTAACACTCGTACCATTTTGTCGAGTAATCGCTTAGTTCAGTGGTTCTCAAACTCTGGTCCACGTACCAGCAGTGGTCCGCGTGCTCTCTGTAGTGGTACACGGAGGAATCTCTGACTATCGATTCCTCTTATTGATGTTATTAACGTTAGCTGTTAGCAGCCGTTAGCAGCTCAGTCCTGACTGGATGAATACCGGAGATACCAACGTTAACGGGGGTGCCATTGAGTTATTGTTATGAGGCGTTCAAAGTCGGCTCAGGAAAAATGACTATTGGGTGACGGTAAATTACAACGTTATCATGATGTGTTCAAATGTAATCTGGTAAAATGTAGTTTTTGGTGAGAGACTTGAATAAATCCAGTTGTTAGAAGGAGATGTTTTCACATCAATATAAAATAGATATTAAAGAGAGAATTATGACCTGTTTAACTTCCTAACAACTTTCCAAGATGTATTTTAATCAAAGCAAATATTTAAATAATCCTAATCATTTGAATTGTGTGTTTTTATGCAAATAACCACTATAGATGACAATAACAAAGTTCAGTACTGTGGACACTAGCCTCCCTCCATGGTGTCATTCAAACATTTTAATTTACCGTGTATATAATGTTTTTTATGTTAAATATATCGAACATTGAATGACTTCAGATCTAAAATGTTATTCCTTCATTTAGCGCAGAGATTTCAAAAGTGGAAGATAACAGTTCTGAGTGGCAGACTAAAGAAAAAACTCTACTGTCACAGAGACGGGAAGTGAAGAAAGTTAATTTCCGACCCTGGACAGGTGTTCCCTCAGGGACAGCGGTGGGTCCGGGTTAAGGTTAGTGAAGCCAGGCTTACTTCGTGCTGGTTAAACAGTCTGCTCTGCACTTCTACACATCCTTTTCTTTTCTATCCAACCGACTCCGTCTAATATGTCACCAACGTCTTCATCAGTGAGACGTCATTTGGTCGTGGTGATACGTCACACGGAGGCTCGCGGCGGATCCTCCAGCGATAGCGCTTCCTCTTCCTCTTCATGACACCTAGACGACGATGTGACAGCGGGTTTGAAGAGCTGGATGAGATCAAATGAAGCCAGCATAGATTTGTGGGCCTTGAGCTCCGCTGGGGGAGGACGGGGTCCCGGGGGGGGGGATCTGAGAACTTCGCACAGAGATTAAATACCAGATGAAAGTGGACATGAATCGGCCACCGAGAGCAACATGTGTTGCAGACAAAAGCAATCAATCATGTCCCCTCCACCACCTCACCTCCAATAAGATTACATCAATCAATAAGCTCTCTTATGAGTGATTGGATTTGGTCTGCTTCCAAAGTGCAAGGGAGAGAGGGGGGGGCTGGCTGCTCAATTTTCCCAATGATTAAAGCAGGGCCAAATTGCTTTGATAACATCAAGGACCTTGCTGTGGCTGGATGTGTAAGGGCAGCGCTGGGAGCAGATAGGCTGCTGGAGGTAGCAGGCCACTCAGACAGTGAAGAGTCTGAGAACAACTCCGGCTACGTTACGGAGATCAGCCAGGCAACTGGATGTTTCCATGATGCAGTTGCTATCGTTGCGTTCCTTTTACCTCGGAAGTTGGAAATCAGAGCTGGGAACGGCGTCGCTCCCGGGTCGACCGCGTTCCAGTACAACAACATTTAGCATTGGCGGTTCTATACGGAGTCAGATCAGTCTCAATGTTAATGAATCACAACTGTATTTAATGATTCATATAGAAATGAAACTCTCACAAAAATATTATTCAATGCACACAAAAATAGTTTTTGTTGAATATAAATCTCTATATACTTAATATTAATGAGCTGAACATGATAAACGTCTATGTAAGTATAACATTGTTATTATTTCAATGTGGTGAAAACCGGGACGATGTGAGTGTTTGACAGATATTTGTCGTGACTCGTCAGCTTGAAACCGGGACGTCTGGTCACCGTCTGCTCGTGGTCTTTTAGCTACGCTAAGCTAAACATGTCCAGTCTCTATTTGGGTTCAAAACATATACAGATAGAAATCCAACAACTATTGGTTCCCGCGGGAACCAATAGTTGGGGTCCCACCTCAGCCGGGGTTCTGCTGTCACCCTCCGGTTGACAGTCGCACCGGGAGCAGGGAGCCCCGTCACGGTGCGGCGAGGTCCGGGCGGGGAGCACTGTAAAGCTGCGGCCGCGAGCCACCTTCGCCCCGAGCCTTTCCAAGCCGATCTAGAGCCGGTGGCGGCGCACCGCCTCGTATGCGGGACTCCCCAGCCTGCCGTGTGTCGCTCACACCCTCCAGCTGGCTGTTAACGAGGGTCTTTAGGCACAGAGAAGTACTCGTATCGGTACTCGGTATCGGAGAGTACTTGTACTCGTACTCGGTCTATCGGTGCATCCCTAGTCAGTACTGTCCAGATGTTCTGCTACTGGTCAACAGCTCTTTGTACTGCACCAAAGTTCACCAAGATGTAACTACATGAAGCTCCTGGTGCATTTCCACTGACTGCAGGAGCGTCTGATCACATTGACTAGAATACATATGTAGTCTGTTGTTACCAGGCGCCTCACGGCGGTGCTCGTCTCTAACTGAATGTGTGGAGCTCTCCCAACGTGAAGCTCAATTCAGCAGATTTCAGCCCACCTTTCACGGATAAATAAAGATTAAAAAGCTACATTATCACACACACATCCAGAAGAGCCTGCGTGTGCATCAGCGAGCAGCGCTTTAATTCAAAGATCTCCCCCACGATACACAACAAACATTAAACAAGGGTTCATTAAGGTAAAGTAATTAGAGGAGCGTATGTGCAGTCGTCACAGCCAAATACAAAGAGCCCTCCTGTGAGTTTGGAAGGTCTTCAAGAGTCTCCAGCAGTGAGACGGAGAGAGAAAGAGTTTGCTCCTTCCTTCTTCACCTTAGTCGGAGATTCATGTGAAATCAATTGGCGGTTTGTGTGCAACAAAAGGAGCGTGCTCATTAGTGGAGCGCACACACTTTGGTCATTTGTCTTCTATTCACTAGGTGGCCGGAGGGCACTTAAAATTCCCATCGTTTCCTCGGCAGATATGCCTGCTCAGCCCATCCAGGATCCTCCACACAGTGTGTGTGTGTGTGTGTGTGTGTGTGTGTGTGTGTGTTTCAGTGGGAGTGTGTGAGAGCGATCCACCTGCCTCTGCATATCTGTGCTAATGTGCAGCAGCTGGTAGCGTATCGCCCTACAACTCATCACATGCCAATTATCTATGCCAATTAAATCTCTACTCTGATTTTACTAAATCTACCAGGTAAACATGTTTAACATGTACACACTACAGGTAGACCTGTACTATCAGACCTACTGCTGAACATGTTAACACTACAGGTAGACCTGTACTATCAGACCTACTGCTGAACATGTTAACACTACAGGTAGACCTGTACTATCAGACCTACTGCTGAACATGTTAACACTACAGGTAGACCTGTACTATCAGACCTACTAATGACCAGCTGCCTAATATTCAGTAGGTCCTCCTGACCCGTGGAGGCATGGACTCCTCTAGACCTCTGAAGGTCTGACCCGTGGAGGCATGGACTCCTACTCCTGTGTTCTGACACCTTTCTATCAGAACCAGCATTAACCCTTTCAGCAGTTTGAGCTCCAGTAGCTCTTCTATTGGATCAGACAACACGGGCCAGCCTTCGCTCCCCACGTGCATCAATGAGCCTCGGGTCTGACCCTGTCGCTGGTTCACCGGTTCTCCTTCCTTGGACCACTTCTGGTAGGTCCTGACCACTGCAGACTGGGAACATCCCACAAGAGCTGCAGTTCTGGAGATGCTCTGACCCGGTCGTCTAGCCAGCACTATCTGGCCCTCGTCAAAGTCGCTCACATCCTTACGCTGGCCCTCCTTACGCTGGCCCTCCTTACGCTGGCCCTCCTTATGCTGGCCCTCCTTACACTGGCCCTCCTTACGCTGGCCCTCCTTACGCTGGCCCTCCTTACGCTGGCCCTCCTTACGCTGGCCCATTTCTTCTGCTTCCAACACAAAGTTCAAAGTTCTCATTGGTCTCCAATCACAGAACTTTATTGATGGATCCGTTGACATACTTCTGACTATTTTAGTTCCTGAATCCAGATGTGTTCTGGTCAGACGAGGCAGTTCTCAGTATCTTCAGAACATAACTGTATGCATATCAAACCTCTTTTGACTGTTGTAGGTGTTATGAAATGAAATCTTATTACTTTATAAAATAAATGGAAGATCATTATAGAGTTTGCTCCCAGATGAAGATGTGAGATGAAGATGTGAGATGAAGTGAACAGCAGAACTCAGTGACCCTCCTTCATGTTCAGACTAGACTAGATGTTCTCAGCCCGTCCTGTAGAACGTCAGCCTCAGTGAAAGCCCGAGGCTCGGGTCCAATCCACCAGACTGAAGATGCCTGTAGAGCCATCAGATCTGTTCCCATCAAACTGCCTAATTCCTTTCAGCACACACATCCAACTCTAAGCTGGCTTCATCGTTGAGGACTAGTAATTGATATCCAAACATCGGCTGCCATAAATCACACTCAGACGGCTTCTTGGAACAGAGTGTATAATGTGATTTCATGATATTCATTCTGAAACCGCAGCATGAAGAGACAGAACATCCCAACAAAATGAAACAGAATCAGTGTGGAGGAGCGGCGATCTCCCGCTGATTCAATAAATCCTCTTCATGTTATCGACGGAGGTGAGGAGAGACGGATCAGCAGCTTCCTGGAGGCAGCCGGTAGCACGGCGTAGCTTCAGGAGGCTCACTGAGCCTTCCACAACCGCATCTATATAGTGTTATAATAATGTAGAACTAATAATGTATTAATAATATCAACCTGAGAGAAACCAACAAGATAAGAAGATAGATTTGCTTTTTTTATTTACTTATAGCCTGATAACATCGGACGCTCTCCGTCCACACGCCGTTACATATGCACTTATATAATATATACACAAACTACGTACCATCATCTGCGTGGTCGACGTCAGACTGGAGACGGAACCTCTTAAAAGATGGTGAGTAGTACTTGCTCTCTTCCCACCTTTTATGTTTTCTTTAACAGAAAGCAGGTTTTATACTGCGACACAATCCAGCCAACAGTAGCCTCAGTAAACTACCAGCTGATCTCCAGCTGATCTCCATCTGATCTCCAGCCTGTTGCCTCCTTATTCAGGTGTTTGTAGTGAAATGAGGTGTCGTATCCATAACTCCTCATTCCAACTTCACCAATCAGCCATTCATCGTCCGTGCAGCGCTTTCAAAGTGAGCGACGGGAATGAATAGAAACAGCGTCTGCCTCATGTTGTCTGATCCAGTAGAAGAGCTGCTGGAGCTCAAACTGCTGAAAGGGTTAATGCTGGTTCTGATAGAGAGGAGTCAGAACACACAGTGAGGAGCAGTTTGTTGCGTTTGGGGACCGGTCAGGGTGCCCCATGCTGACCCGTGTCCACCGCCATAAAGCGCCTACAATGGGCACGTCATGAGCATCAGAACTGGACCACGGAGCGATGGAAGAAGGTGGCCCGGTCTGATGCATCACGTTTTTCTTTTACATCATTTGAATGGAAACGAGTTGGAGGTGTTGACTCGACCTCCAGATTCTCCAGATCTCAATCCAATGGAGCATCTGTGGGATGTTCTGGACAAACAAGTCTGATCCACGGAGACCCCACCTCACAACTTCCAGGACTTAAAGGATCTGCTGCTGACGGCTTGGTGCCAGATACCACAGCAGACCTTCAGAGGTCTAGAGGAGTCCATGCCTCCACGGGTCAGACCTTCAGAGGTCTAGATGAGTCCATGCCTCCACGGGTCAGACCTTCAGAGGTCTAGAGGAGTCCATGCCTCCACGGGTCAGACCTTCAGAGGTCTAGATGAGTCCATGCCTCCACGGGTCAGACCTTCAGAGGTCTAGTGGAGTCCATGCCTCCACAGCAGACCTTCAGAGGTCTAGAGGAGTCCATGCCTCCACAGCAGACCTTCAGAGGTCTAGAGGAGTCCATGCCTCCACAGCAGACCTTCAGAGGTCTAGAGGAGTCCATGCCTCCACAGCAGACCTTCAGAGGTCTAGAGGAGTCCATGCCTCCACAGCAGACCTTCAGAGGTCTAGAGGAGTCCATGCCTCCACGGGTCAGACCTTCAGAGGTCTAGAGGAGTCCGGGGAGTTTTTCCTGGCCACAGTGCGTTGCAGTGCTCTTGTTGGATCTCTTGGTGGATCTCTTGGTGGATCTTGTTGGGTCTCTAAACTACAGAGTACGGTCTTGACCTGCTCTGTATATAAAGCGTCTCCAGATAACTTCTGTTATGATTTGACGCTATATAAAAATAAATTGAATAGAATTGACCGGAGGAGCCGGGGATCGAACCGCCGACCTTCTGATTGGTGGGAGACCCGCTCTGCCACAGCAGAGCTACTAAAACACCCAACGGCTAGAAGCAGTCGATACCGCATGGACACACAGTAAAGTACATTAAGAGCGTGGGTGTCTCTGAGCCGGGAGAGGTTGACCTGTGACTGCAGCACAAAGAGAGACGACCACTCTGTTAATCATTTATGAGGCTGACTGCCCTTCAACAGGCCTGGTAAACACACACACTCACACACACACATACACACATACACACACACACACACACACACACACACACACACACACACACACACACACTCCACAATTAGAGCCAATTATGTCCTAATCAATGAAGGAGATTCACATTCTCCAATGAAAATCTGATAAGAGTTTAACAGCCGGGGAGGTCAACCTGAACCCGCTCTATTCGTCTCCATTACCGGGCCGAGAGGGACAGCGTGAGGGCTTTAAAGACAACAAGACAATAATGTGTCTGCAGCGCTCACACACACTTTTTAAGAACTCAGTAATCTGCAGGGGAGAGTCGCTCGATGTCTAACCTGTGAAACTACAAATGAGGAACGGAGAACACCAGAGGGTACGTCTGAATCTCCTCTAAAGCTCCGTTTGGACCGGATTAATCCAGTCTTATCCGTTGTTGTATTGCTTCCCTAATAGGCCTCTATGTTGGTGTTAACGGATCTCCTTCTATCACATTAACAGAAACACTGTAGACTTCCTCCATTTCAACACAAACGTCACATTTCACACTGAGCTGAAAGACAAGCAGCTCTCTCCTCGTCTTCTTATTCAGCTGGTTTCAGGATGTTTACTGACGGATTTTATATCGTAGATCAAAAGGTTTAAATCTCTTCAGCTTGTGTTGACCACAGACCTGATTACAGACATCTAACCCACTGACCTCCAGACGAGGGAACCGGCAACCTGCAGCTCTCTGAGATTAAAAACATGAATTCAATTCAAGACTTTTAACGTGAGGGATATTCTCCTCTTCTCTTCTTCAGTGTGTCCTCTCGTCTGACTCTTGTTATTTCACCTGAGGACACGGAGTCGGTCCAGCTTCAGGAGACCCGCCAGGCGTTTATCTGACACTAAGCAGGCCTGTATTTATCTGGCTGCTGATCTGAACCGTTGGACAGTCGACGGCTGTGTCGGGTCAAGGGATGGCAGCGATTAGAGGGACTTTGGGACGCATTATAAAAGTGTCATGACTGACAACTAGCTGCCTCGTCATCATCCATCACAGCTCCTGAGCCAGCCTCATCATCGGAGGAGGACGGGGGGGGGGGTGTTATTTATGCGAGGCGTACCTGACGCGTGCCCTTCCTGTCGTTGCCTCAGGTGTGACGAATGCCGGCTCTGCTATCACTTTGGGTGTCTGGACCCCCCGCTGAAGAAATCCCCCAAGCAGACGGGATACGGCTGGATCTGCCAGGAGTGTGACACGTCTTCCTCCAAGGTGAGTGGGGAGACGCCTGGATGAGTGCATGGATGGATGGATGGATGGATGGATGGATGGATGGATGGATGGGGGGGGGATATAGTACTGAGATATGAACTGCTGCTTGTTTTTACCTGTGGATTTATTTGGTCTTAAGTGTAATGACCATCAGAGGAACGTTATCTCTATCTGTAGGTGTAGCAGTGTGTGTTCAGTTTATCTGTCTGTGAATAAATGCTATGAAACTACAACTCCTCCGCTCCGCTCAAGAGAGCCGGAGAGGCCGGAGCCGACTTCCTGTATCCTGCAACTCCGGCTCTGCCTCTTAAGGTGGACTGTTAAGGTGGACCAGCTTTTCTCCTTAAAGAGACGAGCCGCTCCTCTGAGCCGATCAGCTTTAGAGTTCATTATTAACATTTCTTTTAACCGTTTTAACCGATAGTGTTAATCAGTTAAAATGCTTAATGTGGGTTAACGGTTAAACGGTTAATTATGGACATCCATAGTGTGGATCTGGCGTTGGTTGCTTCGTAACGTTAGCTGATAAAGTAATTTGCAAAGCTAGTTAGTATCATGGAGCCAATGGTTCAAATCAAATACAGGAATATTACAGATAGTAACATTATTCTGGATATGATAAAGGATTGTAGTGTCATGTGACTGTTTGGGCCGATGCCCACGATGCTCGCTCACGCCCATAGCTCACCTGTAGTTCACTTAACGGCCACCGGGGTCATTAATAAGACGGGACCTTTAAAGGCACCCTGTGGAGCACTGAAGCGATGTGTTGATGCTGTTACTGTTAACTAACACAGTTACACACAGGGATGTGATCCGTGTTCCTACAGATGGGTTCATCCTCTCCACTCGCTGACAGTTGGTGGCAGTGAAAAGAAAACCAATGTGACAGAAAAGGGCAGAGAAAGAAGTCAAGATATTCCACTAAATCACTTAGTAAATGTTTTATGAGAAGTGAAATCAATGGAAGACATTTGTTGAACCTCGAGGAACGATATCTGTTCACCTTCAAGTTGTGATAATGACAGCTGGTCGTTGTAAGAATACACAGACGCTGAGTTTGATCACTACAGTTCAATCCTGTCTGACTTCTTGTTGAGTATTTGAACCCTGAAGGCTTCATCTACCTGGTAACTACAAGATAGATAGATAATCAAGAAGTAAAACAGCGTTCAGTAGCTCTCCATCTCAAAGATAGATCCCTAAAGGATTTCATCTTCATGAAAACGCATTTCTTTTTTTCATTTTGTTGTTTGCTTGTTTTTATTCAATTCTATTTCAGTAAAGGGAACCATTCAGCTGCCTCTCAACCTAATGGACCCATTTCTACCCGTTTCTATCTGCTAGTCGGTCCTGTTAGGGTCCATCTATGAAACGGGCTGATTGATGCTGAATTATAAAAGCTGTATTACAGGAAGGTTAAAGCTCTCTTCAGATGTTAACCCGTCCCCATGGAAATGCACTATTAGGATGCTTTTACATCAATATACAATGTAGTGCCTCAAACAGCAGTGTTTTTATTTGGCATTCAGTATTATATAAATATATATCTATATAGCTATAGATATATATCTATATCTATATCTATAGATATAGATATATATACACACACGTGATGGTCTGATCTGATCTGTGATAACTGAGTCGTAGTTTTCATACAAATGAAGAAGACGTGAATCAAAGCTGAATCTGAGCATCAGTCCAGGCAGCATGTTCCAGTATCAGATGTGAACATCTGGATTTGGGGTTGGTTCTGGTCCGCTGGGAGTCCACTCCAACCTCTAATGAAGCTCAGCACGGTTCTGTTGAGAAGAAACCAGCCCATCTGGATCAACTTCTGTCCTCAGTCTTAGTTTCTGACTGCTGTTGACTGGAGTTCAGTAGATAACACAGAATCCTCTTCATTCAGCTGGTAAACCATATTTACTTCTATTTACTTTCTATTCTATCATCTGATTCTGGTTCCAGTCGAGAGGGTTCCTTACCAACAGATGAAGTTATTCTGTCCTCCAGACAAACACAACCAGAGGTGAATATTGCTGCTATGATAAGACATTATCCATCAGATGGGACGAGTGACCTCCTGCATCACGGTGTTCACGGAGGCGTCCCTGACGGGGTGGGGGGACTTGCCTCGGAGGAGCTGTTGGTGGAGCGTGGCCTCAGGTGGAGGACCGACACATCAACCTCCTGGAACTGCATGCAGTGTACCTGTCCCAGTCCTCCAACACCTCAGACCCCAGTGCTGTAGGGATGACTCACTGCCCACTGAGTGGCTTTAGTGCCACAGCGATCTCTACTGTAGCTCCATGTCACATCATAATGATCCTTCTGAGTTCCATACACAGATGATGCCTCCCTAAACTAAAGACTAACGGGACTGTACCTGAAGGCCTAGATCTAAACTAGATCTAGTTCCAACAAGACCTCAAACCAACAGAAAGCCTTCGTCGTTGTCTTCCAAGACGATGTGAGAGCTTCGTGATGTGAACCAGACAACATGGTTCATCAGCTGCCTTCCAGGACCATCTCTGTTACAGACTGAGAGTCTTCTGATGTGACACCTTTATGGTTCAGGTTCTGTTCAGTTGAGACAACTGAAACTACTTGATTAAGTGTATTGAGATATCGTGGTCATGGTTCGTGTGTGTGTGTGTGTATATGTTCCTGCTGTAGACCTTTAGCAGTAAAGACAAACAGTGAGTATGAAGCCAGTCCTCTGAGGCAGCTCTCATCATCTCCCTCGTTCTGCCACCTCTCAGACTTTGGTTCCTCGTCCCCTCGGGACTCTCTCGTTCCCTCTGGACTATCTCGTCCCTATGAAGTTGCTCCCGTCCTCCCCCTCCTCCTTCCTCCTACTTGTTAACATCAAATGGGAGACCCTCCCGCCGTCGGCGCTCTCTGCCCCGGAGCAGCTCGACATTTGGCTGGTGACGGGAGAACAGCGGTTCGCTGTGTTGACGTGACAAATTAGTGTGAAGGTTTCTCTCTCCGTTCCTTCAGCCAGCGGAGATCACTCCTACTGCTACTTCAGAAAGTAGCTCATAAAGATATCTGTGAGTTTACAGTAGTGAAGTGTTGGATGTGAGTTTGTCCGGGTGACAGAAGCCAACACGTGTTCTCCGTGTCGGGTGTTGCAGGGCCACATTTTGAGAGGCAGTTAAGAATGTGACATTTTTGAGAAAGCTGGTGTAAAGACCTTTTAAGGCACGCGGTGCTCAGAGCGGCTCAGTAATAGCAAGTGTGGGGAGATAATTGACTCCACTAAGGGCATCTAAAATGCACTTTGAGATGAGAGCTGTATTT
The DNA here is from genome assembly GCF_043250625.1 of Sebastes fasciatus. Taxonomy (NCBI): domain Eukaryota; kingdom Metazoa; phylum Chordata; class Actinopteri; order Perciformes; family Sebastidae; genus Sebastes; species Sebastes fasciatus. The sequence goes on from NC_133811.1 coordinate 32,576,216, forward strand.
AAGGAAAGTTTTATTATCTGCTTTTAAATGCCAAGTCATGCACCGTTTTTGCCTGTGGGGGGAGAATGTTTTTTTTTAAATGCCAGCATTAAGTGCACAGTATTACCTGATCATTCAGCTGCTGGCGGAGATAGCAGACGGTCAACCCCTCCGCCTGACAGCCCGCTGCAGAGAGCGCTGGAACAGTGCAGGGAGTGATTTGTCAGAGCTCCCCGCAGCCACCGCTCTTATCTGAGAGGAAGATATACGACATCTGAAGGGAAGAGGTAGGAAGCAGGAAGAGGCACAAAGTCTCCTACAGGATGGGATGCTGACCGCAGTTCAGATTCAATGTCTGGTTTGAAGGCCGGCCGGTTTGTGTGTGTTGCACTAAAGATCCTAGGAGAGGTTTGTTAGTATAGAAGTAGAACATGAACATCAAACGTTAAGTTCTCAGTCATACCGAGTGGTGTCCGTCCACATCTCAACACAACATGATTAAGACCTGTTAGCAGTCAGACTGCAGTCATGAAGAGACGCAATGACTCATACAGACGGAGATCACTGCTCCCTGGTTGTAGTTCAGTCATGGTCGCTCATTTTAGATCAATTTACTGCTTGTTTTGGTTAATCCAGACAAATCAAAGTACTTCATCACATTGTTACGAAAAGTAAATTCAAGACTAAGTTAACGCTCCCGGACGGTGAACTGGAGACAGTGAACGCAGCATCGTAGCTGCTAAGTTAACGTTCCCGGACGGTGAACTGGAGACAGTGAACGCAGCATCACAGCTGCTAAGTTAACACTCCCGGACGGTGAACTGGAGACAGTGAACGCAGCATCGTAGCTGCTAAGTTAACACTCCCGGACGGTGAACTGGAGACAGTGAACGCAGCATCACAGCTGCTAAGTTAACGCTCCCGGACGGTGAACTGAAACACTGCAGCTGGCGCGAGGCACAACACAAATCTTGTGTGTTAACGGTTAATAATGGGTTAACGAGGGTCGGTTATCGGTTAAGAAAATGTTTCAAAATGAGCATCCCTAGTTCAGGTCATTTGTAGTTTTGGCTGTGACCAAACCAAATACAAATAAAGACGACGCTAATGTTCCTCCTATATTTCCAAAGTGTTTGTCTCTTGTTGTCTGTGGTTGTGTCTGTGAGGTCCTGATTAATGACAGACTGTCTTGTTGATGATGGTGATGATGGTTTGTCTCTTGTTGTCTCTTGTTGTCTGTGGTTGTCTGTGGTTGTTGTCTGTGAGGTCCTGATTAATACCAGGATGTCCTGTTGATGGTGATATCTGCTGGTATTGTTGAGATGTTCTCAGAGCGGTAGTAATCCCAGCGGAGCTGGCGGTTCGGTGTTGCAGGAGTTGAGCGTCGGTGGTGTTGCTAACATGTTTCCGTTGTGCAGCCGGGGCAGTAAAGAGCTTTATTAGACAGGCTTGACTTCATTATAGAAGCTGTGTTTCTCTCGGCCTGCTCGGCTCAGATAAACCTCGCTCTGACCGAGGCCACGTCCCCCCCCGCTGTCGCCCCGGGCCCCTCGCCCAATTGATTCCAGTAGTAAAGTGACAGTGTTTCCGTAATATACAGATGGCTTTTAATTCGAGCCCGTTACCGCGCCGAAGGGGGGGTGCTTGTTTAAGGCTTTATTTACACCCTCGTAGCGCCGCCCGGCATGCTGGGCTCCTCCGCGGTGAATCAGACCAGAAGATTTGGATAAAAGGTTTGAAATGCCAAAAGCTCTTAAAGTTGCCCAGGCAGTGTTTAAAGTAGTGAGCTGTGAACTCGTGTGGGTTGCTCTACTTTAGCTGCACTCAGACTCGTTGTCATCAAAAGGATTGCAAACTGTTGAAATTACCGTCCGTAAAAGTTTCATTTGCTCTCCTTCCTCCGCAGCCACGGCTCCACGGCTCCACTCCCACTCAGGAAACAGTCTGTATTTGAAGTTCTGTTAAGACCTCGCCGTATATTCAGCTCTGTTTATGTATACATGACAGTTCTGCGTTCACTATGTTCACTTCTCTGTGTTTACGAGTTAAATGGAAGTGTTTGTTCGTAGCAGCTAATGTTCATTTGGATGTCATTCCCAATTCAGAGGAAGATTACCTTTTCTCGCTGCGCCATCAATCAGAAGCTCCGTCGCTTGACCTGTGAAAGACTGTAATTAAGTTAGCCTAATTAACTTAATGAAGCGTCACGCTCGGCTGCTTTACGTTATCCAGTAAATTGAAAGAAAACTCGGCATCATTACTCATCAGATGTTTTGGTATTTAGAGTGGGGGGGTCTATCTGAGTGGAAGAATCTCACCTTTAGCCTGTTTCCATTCTCTCAACGAGGCCGTCTGATTGGTTTAATCCGTATCCTCGCTGTATTTATGGAATGAAGATGAAGTGTGAATGTTTTGCAGTCTCTGATCTGAGCTGAATGTTAATGACATTAAGGAGCGCGTGATCAATAAGTCCGGTGGAGGCTTTTACTGAAGCGTATGAAGTGCTTAAAGCACGAGAAGCTCATCAATGACGGCTGTCTCCTCGATGCGGCCCGAGTTTAACCACAGTTTAATGTGATTTAAAGGCGAGCGGGGGCCGGCTAAACTAGCCTGCGGGGAGCACGGGACACGGTCAAGGGTGGCCAGGCGGGCGCCGAAGACGAAGAGAAAATCAATGGCGAGGAGTCACCTCAATCACTTTAACTAGGCGCTGCAGACGCCCGCGTCCCTCTCAGGGGCCAATTTGTGGAGTAAACAGGAGTGTGTGATTGCAGCCCGGGTCCCCGGTGGCCCCCCAGCAGTCATTTCTCTGGACCGGGCTCATTCTAATAACCCTCTTAGCGGAGAGCGGACATGAGGCCGTCGTCGGACCCCCCCTCAGTAGTTTATGGTCATAAACAGTGAAGCAGTCACTTTCTCTTTTTATGGCCCTTTGTTAAGATAACATCCCCACCAGTCCCCGGCTCCTGCTGCGAGGCACAAAGCACCACACATCCTCACCTATATTCACTATAAACTTTACTTTCACTTCTCTTTGTGTGATCCACAGCTGAACATCAGGATCACTTCTGGCCTTAAGGTGTGTTGAGGGCTGACAGGAAATGTCCAGTGAGACTAGAAAGATCCGGTTATATGTTGATGCTTTCTCTGTTACCGAGGCCAAGGAAGGAGGTCTTGTTTTCACCGCCGTTGGTTTGTCCGTTAGCAGGATTACTCCAAAAGTCCGCGATGGATTTGAATGAAATGTTTTGGAGGTGGGCTGGGGGGGGCTGTGGCACAATGAACAATCCATTAGATTTTGGTGACAGTCCGGCTCATGATCCGCCTCCTTCCTCCTTCTGAGAGCAGAGATACGTGTGTGAATGTGTGTGGAGCTGCTGTCCGTCCGCGGTGAGAAGGAACAAAGCGGTAGCTGACGGAGAGCTAGCTGGCGGTAGAAACACACCGTGTTGATAACAAGCCGACCACCTCACGGTACCGCCAGCTGGGAGCTGGGATCTGGTTTTAAAGTCACGCACCTCGGCGGAGATCTGCGCTCTCTGAGTGACATTCTACTTTAAAGTGTATTAATTCCAGAAGAGATCAATGAAGAAATGAAACACTGTTGAGTGTTCTGTAAGTTGTATATTGCTCTCTGCTATCTATAAAGACAGAAGAGAGACTGTTGGAGAAAAGTGTATCTGCGTATTTTACCAAAAGAGAGAACGGCAGGTTGATGCTGCAGAGAGCTCCGGAAAACACCTCATCATCAGCGTAGCATCAACACGTGCACATTAAGAATTAAGAATAACGTCACATTTAGCATTGTGCTACAAGGTAGAGTACATGATACAAAGCACATTCATTCACAACTGCTCCAGATGTTTAATGAGATAAAGCCTATAGTTGTATTGATTATGAGCATATTTCATAACGATGTATCCAGAATATGAGCTGGTTTGGTGTTGAGCTCCTCTCGTACTGTACAGACACATTTAACAGTAAGCTGGTGAGCAGAGCGCCGTCTCATCGCTGCGTCTCATCGCTGCGTCTCATCACACCGCCGTTCTGTAGACTGCAGCCTTCTTCTGCTACCAGCGTCCAGCGTTCCTCCTCTCACTGCTACTGATCCACGTCTTCTGTCTCTGTTCTGGACCCAGCGGGATCATTCACCATCACTAAGCCCCAAAACTCACTTTACATTGGCTACGGATGTGGATGCAGATTGTTTACATAATTATAACATTAATAATATTAAAAATACAATAAAAAAATATCACAAATGAATCTAAAACATGTAACATTGTTTACGGTTAAAGAAACGTTTTGGAACATAAGTTCATTTGCTTATTAGTGAGTATAAGATGAGGTCATCAGTTAGCCTAGCTTAGCATAAAGACTGGAAACAGGGGGAAGCAGCTAGCCTGGCTCTAAAGAGCAAGAACTCCAACGTTAATATCTCATTTGATTAATCTGTACCAGGGCTGTTGGTTAAAATGCTTAACGTGGGTTAACGGTTAAACGGTTAATTATGGACATCACTAGTATAAACCTTGTCATTTCCATGTGTGTACTTGTCCAGTAGAGGTTTTAGGGGAACCTGCATCCTCCTGTATATTCAGGTTAGGTTTCATTATGCCGTGTTGTAACATGCGTTCATCTCTTAGTCAGAAGTCTTTGACATGTAGTGTAATGTCGTGTGGTCGCGGCCTCGTTCAGAAATAAACAACCACTTGTCCCTCCGTGTCCGAGCACTCACACCTTTATGATGCTCTGCTTTATTGTAAAAGCTCTCCTCTCTCCGACTGTAGATCCTCCTCCAGGAGGCGTCTGTAGTTCTTTGACGAGGCGATAAAAAGAAAAACCTGCTTGTGAATTTTGCCTGTGATTAAATTAGGCGTCGCCTGGTAACTCTACACTCGGTATCAGTCACGCCTCACTAAAACCGAAATACGTTTCTTGGAGAGAGAGAGAAATGGGACATTAAAGAATGCCCTTTGTAATAAATGAAATGGGAATTGCAAATATGCGCAGTCATGAAATTTAATTGTGCTCTGTGGCGGCTGGTCGGTGGGGGGGGGGCTGAGGAGCAGAAGTGCTGAGGGCAGAGGTGGTTAAATGTAGCGCGTAACGCAGCGCCTGAACGGGCTAATGAAGCCGCTGTTTATGACCCGCTGATACTGTGTCATCTCCTGAATGGCAACAAGATGCCAGAGCACACACGCACACACGCACACACGCACACACACACACACACACACACACACACACAGAGGCGCACACACACACACACACACACACACACACTTCTATCTGGTCTCGTCTGTAGTTAAAGGGACTGTTTGTTAGAATCAGAAATGTCTTGTTAACAGCTTCACCTGTAGCCGTTAAGTCGACTAAAGTCAGCGTCCTGTTGCTGGAGCGCGCATGTGACACCGACCCGGGGGATTTATAGTGTAATTTACAAACAGTACCTTTAAATGTGTTAATATGTTGATGGTGTTTTAGAGGGGAAGAGGCCAAATATCTACAGAACTTCAATCTATATCAGTACAGACGGTTACGCCCGGAACACAGCGGGAACGTCAGCAGCGCGTGGCAGCTGCGTTACCTGTTGTTTTTCAGGTTAGAGCAGCCACACTGCTCGCTGCATCTCTGCTGCGTCTCTTCTAGAGATTTGAGGTCTCGCCTATTTTTGATGCGTGCCGTGCGGTTCACAGAAACAACAGACAGTGAAGGTGATCTATTGATTACAGTTTTGATGTCTCTATCTGTAGAATATGTTACGGAGATAAAAAAAAGACTTGTTTTTAAATCAACACTTCCTACTTTCATTTCAAAATAAAAGCCCTCAAGTGTTTTTTTTTCTGTGGACAGAATTTCTTAATTTGTTAACACGAGGCTTTTATTCTGAAATATGTGCCGGACAGTGTTGTAGAACATGCAGTGACTTGCAGAGCTCCATGAAGGAATATAGTATGAGGTTTTAATGGTGGATTATTACTATTATTTATTAATTACCTCACGTTTCTTAACCTTTCTCTGTCTACAATAATTATAAATGATATTTATAATGAAATGAAACGGACATTATGAAAGGAGAACTCTATGTAGAAAGAAAGAGCTGACAGCAGCAGAAACGCAGGTGGTGTGAACATCCGACGCGTGAATCACACAGCCGCCACGCCCTGCTGACGTTCCCAGTGTGGACGAAGCGTAACTGTGAGGGTAGCTGAGAGGACACTATGAAGCAGAGTCTCGTCTGCATACATACACACATCGTGCAGTGTAACACACATCGTGCAGTGTAACACACATCGTGCAGTGTAACACACACATCGTGCAGTGTAACACACATCGTGCAGTGTAACACACACATCGTGCAGTGTAACACACATCGTGCAGTTTATAAATAAATAAATAAAAACAGTGAAAGCAGAAAACCTGATCAGAGAATCCGTCTCACTAATGAACCTCTGATTCTTCGTGCGTGCGTGCGTGCGTGCGTGCGTGCGTGCGTGCGTGCGTGCGTGCGTGCGTGCAGTTAATGGTACGAGCAGCAGGGCTGTGAGGCTGAGCAGTGTTACAGCAGGACTGTTCTCTGTCCCCCCCACGGTTACGTCTGAGCTGTCCTCGTCTCTCTGCATCACATGACGGCGTTCTGCTGCTGCCCTTTAAAAGCAGACCTCAACTCACATGAAGAATCTGGCATTTCATTATCATATATGTATGTTAGAGCCAGAGGGCTGCCAGCTGCTAGAGAACCAACCCTCCTCTCCTCTCCTCTCCTCTGGAGACAGGAGGACAGTCCCCTCTGTCCTCTGTCCTCTGTCTCTGGATCAGTGGCTGCACATTTAAATACACCAACATGTTCTGAACTCAGATGATATTCCGTTTAGAGTAATAGTTATGACTCATTGTTGTCGTCTAAAAACAGGATCTAAGATCTGTCCTCCTCCTTTGATTACATATTCATCACATATTCACAGTTTGTTTCAAAGACGCCTACAAATCACAAGGAAGGAGACCGTCCGTCTTCTTCCACACTCGTTATTAACATGATCTTATATATAATAATTAACGTTATCAGTCCAACAGCATCTGAGTCAGTAGAGGAGCTTCCAGCTGTCTCAGTCCACCACACATCTGGCTAGCTCGCCAGCACTGTCCAGCATCTGTCCTCAGTACGCCCATGTATGTCGGTGTGGGACGTCCCTGTGGTCGATGCCCGTGCGTTGGTTCCCGCAGCATCAGCATGCTGGCTGGGAGTTCTTGATGTCTTTGGCAGTGACTGAGAAGTCTCATTCTCCAGGCTGCCACTTTGTCCCTTTAGCCTTGGTAGTCCCTCGTATAGACGCTTGCTGGTAGCGTGCTCCTTCTGGTTGATGTTTAGTACCACATGCAGCATTCTGGTGTAGCATCCATCCAGAGACTTCTGTAGGGCTTCAGGGTCCACAGACTCCACAGTCAGTAGAAGGACTTGATGTGTCGGAGGAGGTTGGAGTTCCATACGGCCATATGGCCATGCCATTCAGGGCCCGTTCCTCACCTTCAGATCCTGCTCTGATGAGTTCACCCATGAGCCTGAGGAGTTTAAGTCATTGTCTTCCTTCCATCAGGTGAAAATAAATTGAAAAAAACCAATGTATTATCATCACCATGAACCCAGCACTGACCCTTTCAGAATAAAAGCCCAATAACAGTTTAACGGTACACAGAAATGATATTGACTATTGTTGTTAGATTTTAATCTCAATATTTCTGCGTGCTGAGTGGACACCAGCACAACTCCACATTAATTCCCTATTTACACGTCCAGATGTGTCACTGTGTCATCTGGATGTTGTAAATAGGGAATTATTTGCCGACACGTTTCCCACATTAAGAGGCAATATGTCGCAATCTATTGGTCTTCCAGGGAACGCAGCTCAACCAGGTCCAGATCAGAGTTATTTCAGTCCACATTAATAATACTATGACACATGTAATGACACGGTGTGTGCTCTCCAACAGGAGTTACACCCCCCCAACAGCTCTGGAGATGCTCCCCAGGTGACGAGCGTTTCATGATATGACTAACAGCTCGTCTTCTCCGTCTCTCCGACACTTTAAAGTGCACCTTGCTCCGGCAATTTGTGTGTAGACTCACTCCATAAGCCGACTACGAGGGCAGATAAATGATGGGGGGGGCCTGACGGAGGCAATCTGAAGCTGTAGCACCACTCGCAGCACGGAGAGGCGAAGGAACATGAAAACAGATGAAGATAGGGCCGGGGGGGGGGGGCTCTGCAGGATAATACCATCCAGCCACGGTGAAGCTCGGTGAAGCTCTGTGAGTGCCGACACCTGTCTGTGATGGGTGTCTGAGGGGCTGCAGGATAAAGAGCACAGACATCCTGTGAAGGCCTTGAGAGGCCAGGAGGGACCGCCGGTGTCACCCGGCTCCCCAGGGACACACACTAAATCAGAGGACGGGGTGGGGGGGGCACATCGCTGGCTTTATGAGATAGTTAGCATGCCGTGGCCCCTCCTCTGCTCTTGTTTCCCATTTAAGAGCTGACTGGCCCTCCGATAACGGATGGCGCCACAGGTAATTGGAAAATTGGCAGGCTTGTCAGGGAGATTTGGTGGATGGGACGAGTGTATACGACGGCGGAGTTCATGAGGTGTCACCCCACAGCCAGATTTATATCAGCCCTCTGGACCGGCGCCGCAACGTATCAGGAAAGACTTCAGCAAAAAGTAGCACATTCTTCTCTCCAGGAGGGAAAGAGACCGCATATCAGGACGGCTCGGAGGCAGCGACAAGGGTCCTGTTAGTAAAGAGATGATATACGGGGTCTTAGCATTAACCCTTCACCTTCATCTACTGGTTCTACACGGATAGTTCCTACACTCTGATTACTTTACACAGTAAGATCCAGCAGATACACCAGTTCAGCTCATCTTCATCTTCATGTGACACTTTACATTTCAATCTGAATTATCAGACGCTGCTTCACATGATGTCTGTTTTACTACTAAAGGCTCGCTGAGAATCTTCCCTTAAAGAGCCTGTTTGTAAGAATCATAAATGTGTTGTTAACAGCTTCACCTGTGTCCGTTAAGTCAACTAAAGTCAGCGTCCTGTTGCTGGCGCTTGTGCTCGCTCTACATAGACATGAAGGAGCATCACTCAACACAGTGAGGAGACACACGTCAGCTAAAAGCACAATATCACTCTATATCTCAGCTGCTTGGCAGTAATGTTAGCTGACCAGACCAAGGTCTCTCCATGAATCAATGCTGATCCTAGTGTTGGCTTTTCCCGCCTCAGCCTCCCGACCGCGGCCGGAGGGAACGGGGGAGACGATAACGTTTCTCTCTGCGGAGCCCCGTCACTTCACAAGACACGGGAAACCTCTGTTGGTCTGGAGGAGCTGCAGCAGTTATTTCTGCACAAACATCCACTGAACATTCACTAGATATTCTCAGAGCTAAACTAACTCTTCTGCAGTGTGGAGTGAGCAGCATGCACGTGAGAGGTGGAGCGAGAGAGAGAGAAGGAGCGTGGTGTGTGAGTGAAGGCAGACAGAGGAGCAGAGAACAGCAGAGACTCCGGTCCTGGAGACCAAAGCTACGGTCTCCCCCGCGTCCTCCGACCGCGGCCAACACTGTTTAACAGCTTCACTAGATACAACCAAGAGGTTTTGGTGCTTCACTGGAGTTTGTGTTGGAGTCTGAGTCTGAACAGCGGAGACACACGAGAGACCATGAGACACACGAGAGACCAGGAGACACACGAGACCAGGAGACACACGAGACCATGAGACACACGAGAGACCATGAGACACACGAGAGACCATGAGACACACGAGAGACCATGAGACACACGAGAGACCAGGAGACACACGAGACCATGAGACACACGAGAGACCACGAGACACACGAGAGACCATGAGACACACGAGACCATGAGACACACGAGAGACCAGGAGACACACGAGAGACCATGAGACACACGAGAGACCAGGAGACACACGAGAGACCATGAGACACACGAGAGACCATGAGACACACGAGAGACCACGAGACACACGAGAGACCAGGAGACACACGAGAGACCAGGAGACACACGAGAGACCAGGAGACACACGAGAGACCAGGAGACACACGAGAGACCATGAGACACACGAGAGACCATGAGACACACGAGAGACCATGAGACACACGAGAGACCAGGAGACACACGAGAGACCAGGAGACACACGAGAGACCAGGAGACACACGAGAGACCAGGAGACACACGAGAGACCAGGAGACACACGAGAGACCAGGAGACACCGACCAGCAATGATTTATACGTGAAGAAGTTACTAACAGGACCTTTAAGACTTTATAAAACATATCTTATACTGAAGGTTAGTGATTGTTAACTATTGGAGCTATTGTTGTTATAAAGCTACAAAGATACTTTAATAAAAACCTAAAGAATCTTTAGACCAAATGATTTGTAAAGTCTAACGGTGTTAAATGAGTCAGTTTACAATCTAATGTTAAAGATGTGTTCTGTAGTTTAATCAGCGAGCACACGGTCGGGGTGGTTTGGGTTTTTAAAGTACTTTTGAATTACCAACATGTTCTGGACCAGATTGTGTCAGGGTGAGTCTATAAAGGAAACGTTGACAGTATTATAATCTGTATTAATAATGAACATGTATGTGAGGACACAAAGCCTCCGTATGGGGGTGAAAGCGTCTGTGATGGACGGAGCATTATCAGCTAGCAGCTAGCCGGAGGAATGTGGATTCGTGAGGCGTCGTGGGTCTGCAGGTCCTCACCTGGTGATCACACATTCTGCTGTGTAGATGTGTTTATTAACCTCTGGAGGGGGGGGGATAATTGTATCTGTCAGAGTCGTTTAATCACCTCTGCAGCTCTCACCGCCGTCACTTTCACTTTGTCTGTTTTACTAAATCAGCCGGCTGAACGCTCGCCCCCCCGACTCTCTGCTCTCTGGGTGTCACCTTCTCTCTGCTGCCTGTGAGACTCACGTACCGGACGTCTGGGAACCGGTCCATCATTTCATAAAACAGTCCATGTTAATGTGTTAGAATGTGTTGGAATAATGTTATTACTGTTTGTGGCATCATCTATATCAGCAGGTCGGCTGTGTGTCTGCAGAGGGTCGACACCTTCAGTCGTCTCTCTGGGTTTCTGTTGGCTTCAGTGGTTCTGTGTGTGCTCATCTTTATCCAGCCTCTACTTCTCTTCTGTGTCCTCTCAGTGACTCACAACTTACATCTCATTTGGGTCCGGTACCTTCTCTGTTGGTCCATCACAGGCGTCTCCAACCTTTTCTCCTCTGAGAGCTAATTTGACAAAATGAAAGTGGCCGAGAGCTCCTCACAGCGCCACCAAGTGGTCCGTCGCCAACAGCAGACATCATTTCTGTCTTACTTTCATGGTCCTTTAATAAAGTTTCAGCCACCAGCTGTCATCACTTCTATTACAATCCCTCCATAGAAGTGAAGGGCTTTGTGCTTCGTTAGGATGTGTCCACTACACGAAGCCTCTGCTGCAGCGTTGGCCTTCTTCTGACGTCTTTTAAGCGTTGCTTTCAGCTCCTTTACCTTCTCCGTTGGTAGACCGCTACCAGACGGAAAGTCCCGTGGAAAGTTGCCGTGGACTTTGGTGAAGCGGCGCTCGACGTTACATCTTCTACCGACTGACACGCTCACACCGCATGTGAGACACACACATCTGTCATCACACACATCTGTCCTCACACACATCTGTCCTCACACACATCTGTCATCACACACATCTGTCCTCACCCATTCCTCATTACAATAGTATATTTCTTGCTTTTTATTGGCCTGGCTATTTCCTGCGGTCGTTGTCAGATCTGGTGTTCGCTCGCTGGTCTGCTGACGTCTCCTGATGTTACTGCGTCGCTGATGTCATGAAATCTGAACGCAGCTCAACTTGTTTAATTGTCGGCTGATCGGAAAATAATCATTTATTGTCAGAAGGGAGGGGGATGTCTGTGAATTTGCCTCACGGCTGCAGCTAGCACTGTGAGCTAGTCTCACTACGAGGCAGCACTAATCTCACTAATGGTTTAGACTTGTGCGTGAGCTCAGTTCCACGGCTGCAGCAGCTTGAAATGAAAAGACGACCATTGATTGCAGGTTTGTGACCTCTGACCTGTGTGATGTGTCCTGTGTTTCCAGGAGGAAGAGGAGGAGCAGCTGGAGGAAGAGGACTCCGTTAAAGAGGAAACGGCAGAGCAGGAGATCCCAAACTGAACCTGAGCGAGAGGATACAAAGACACGTCCTCCAGTCTCAGTCGTCTCTGTTGTGACTACAGCACACGTAACTTTCTATACTAGCCTCCCAAAGTCTCCAGACAGCCAGCAGCCGGTCAGACAGTGACTCCACACAGAGCAGCAGCCGGTCAGACAGTGACTCCACATAGAGCAGCAGCCGGTCAGACAGTGACTCCACACAGAGCAGCAGCCGGTCAGACAGTGACTCCACACAGAGCAGCAGCCGGTCAGACAGTGACTCCACACAGAGCAGCAGCCGGTCAGACAGTGACTCCACACAGAGCAGCAGCCGGTCAGTGACTCCACATAGAGCAGCAGCCGGTCAGTGACTCCACATAGAGCAGCAGCCGGTCAGACAGTGACTCCACACAGAGCAGCAAGCAGAGAACACTATTTAAATGTTCATATCTCTAGATTCAAGGGTAGAGTTTGTACTTTTTATGAACGAGGCTGGACGGACGGACGGACGGACGGACGGACGGACATCTCTCAGATCTCAGACATCTTCATGAAGCCACACGCACACACACACACACACCACTACGCTGCTTCTGTCTGCTGTTAACGCCCAGCCACCAGCCACCTGATGTATTTATGATACTTTACATTCAATCTATTTTCATACACTAATGATCACCAGACAGACAGACAGAGAGTCCTGTTTACAAGACGACCCCAGCAGAGTCCACAGAACACTTCCTCTTCCTCCCGCCGGTGTGACGTCAGCAGCTTCCCACCGTCTCCGAAACACATTTCACTCGTTTGACTGGAGGATTTTATTTTTATATGTCATGCATATCTTCTTCTTCCTTCCCCTCATTTTAAATCTCTACTTCTGTTCTCTCTAGTTTACACTATCAGTATGTGAAGTATTGATTCTTTGTGTTTGAAAAGAAACCTTTTTTAAATCTTTGATTTACCGTTTCTTTAAGTGCAACACACAGTACCGATCTATTTTGTCATTGGATTTGTAATAAAATCTTCCATATTTAGGAACCGTGTCTACTCAGAGATTGTATTTACATCCTTCTTCTTTTCCTCTCTGACCTGCTGGTAGTCTGAGGTCCAGACCGGCTCTCTGAGCTCCCTGAATCACCTCTCACTGCTCAGCAAACGGAAAATCAATGTGCTCATAGCCGAACGCTTCGTCCACACTGGGAACGTCAGCTGCGCCTGGCGGCTGCGTCGCGTGCGCGGCGGCTGCGTGATTCACGCGTCGGGTGTTCACACCAGCAGCGTTTCTGCTGCTGCCCTTTCTTTCTACAGAGTTCTCCTTTCATAATGGTCGTTTCACTTCATTATAAACGTAATTTATATTTATTTTAGACAGAAAGGTTCAGAAAGGTGTGGTAATTAATAAATAATAGTAATAATCCACAATTAAATCTCCGTACTGTATTCATTCATGGAGCTCTGCAAGTCACTGCATGTTCTACAACACTGTCCTGCACATATTTCAGAATAAAAGCCTCGTGTTAACAAATGAAGGAATTCTGTCAACGGAAAAAAACACTTGAGGGCTTTTATTTTGAAATGAAAGCAGGAAGTGTTGATTTAATGATGTAATGTTGCTGATATTATGTTAATATACAGTCAACAGATCACCTTCACTGTCTGTTGTTGCTGTGATACGCGCGGCTCGCGGTAAAAATAGACGAGACCTCGAATCTCTAAAAGAGACGCTGCCGAGCCGAGATGAGACGCGGCTCACGCGGTCAGTGTGGCTGCTCTAACTGGTTAACACGGACGTCTAAATAAAACAGGTAACGCAGCCGCCACGCTGCTGACGTTCTCGGTGTGGCCGAGGCTTAATTCTCTCAAACCAACTACCACATGTAATCTGATACTAAATACGGCAGATTAAGAGTAACGTAAAATTGATCTGAAGTGCTGATTCCATTTAGCCTCCATGACTGTTATCAGAGAGCTGGCAGATCATTAGATGTGACCAGAGACTGCTGTCAGGCCAGAGAAGAGTCACTCTCACAGTTAATGTGGAATTAACCCTTAAAGTGCCAATAAATCTGAACTGCGAACGTCTTTTTGCTTCTCTATCACTGATACTCGATGCACGTTACATGTTTGAAATCTATTGATCGAGGTGGTTCTCGGCCTGTTTAGTAGTGAACCAACGATAGCAGTTAAAGTCTCAGTTCTATTGATGTAGAACATCCAGAATAACAGCACAGAAAGGTTCCCGGTGGGGGTCGGCCTCCACCAGGGCTGCACTTCGTCACCAATCCTGTTGGTGATATTCATGGCCAGGATATGGAGGCGTAGTCGAGGAGAGGAGGGTTTGCAGTTCGGTGTGCTGAGGATCTAATCGCTGCTTTTTGCAGATGATGTGGTCCTGTTGGCATCATCGGTCTGTGACCTCCAGCACTCACTGGATCGGTTCACAGCCGAGTGTGAAGCGGCCGGAATGAAGATCAGCACCTCTAAATCTGAGGCCGTGGTTCTCAGCAGGAAACCGATGGATTGCCTACTCCGAGTAGGGAATGAGTCCTTAACCCAAGTGAAGGAGTTCAAGTACCTCGGGGTCTTGAGGGGACGATGGAACATGAGATTGGAGACGGAGAATCGGAGCAGCGGGGGGGCGGTATTGCATTCACTTTACCGCACCGTTGTGATGAAAAGAGAGCTGAGCCGGAAGGCAAAGCTCTCGATCTACCGGTCAGTCTTCGTTCCTCCTCTCACCTCTGGTCATGAGGGCTGGGTCAGGACCCAAAGAACTCCTGTTTTAGGAGGATTTCATCCAAGTCCAGTCCACAGAGACACTTTTTAAAAGTGTACCTCTAAGTTTCTATCCATAGAAGTGCATTTACTGTTATATTATATTATACTATTACATAATTCCATCAGTAGAGCTCACAGTGTGACGCCTGAAGAAGAAGAAGTAGAAAAGGGTTTTGCTTAAACTGATAGATTATTCGTCAGTGGAGAATGAAGGCGGAGACGTCGGTATGGTGTCCCAGGTGGTTCCGTCTCCGCTGGTCTACCTCTGTAGCTTTATGTATTTAACCCGGCTGCAGACAGCAGACATCCAGAGAGACGTATTGTCCTTTCAGAGTGTTTGTTGATGTGAACAGCTCTCTAATAAATGATCTATCGTCAGGCGGTGCTGGATAATGACTCGTGACATTATTCAGTCTCACAGTGCATTACAGGGCCGAAGGGTTTCCCTCTTAATGCTGAGGATTAAACACTTCCATCCTTCCGTTCACACAGATCACACAGTGGTACTGTACAGGTCCACGCTGAGCAGGGAGAGGGGGGGGGGGGTCCTGCATATCTAAACAGCGTCCTCCCTCCAGAGACGTTCTCACATCTTCATATTCCATCAGCAGTCAGACGCGGGACGTCAGCGCTCCTCGCGTTCTGACATTAAGGCATCGAGGGGTGTAATTCCAGTTTGTTTCAAAGGAACTATTAATTTGCCCATTCCGAGGCCAGGCGGGAGGGAAGCCCTGTAAGACTCCTGAACCGTGAAAGACATTATCGGGAGGTCTCACATTTTTGGAGAAGAGACGTGTAGGATTGATGACGGGAGGCGTCGGCGCCTGCAGACGTTTGAGCTGGGCTCCCCGCAGTCAGCCTCCCAGCATGCCGTCTGAGAGCGATGTCATTAGGCGTATGATAACAGCGATGGGCACATTAATGACAGAGTGGCCCGCTCTGCCACCCAGTGCCCCGCCAATCTCCCATTTACACCCACAGCATACTAAACAGCTCCTGA
This sequence comes from Sebastes fasciatus, assembly GCF_043250625.1. Taxonomy (NCBI): domain Eukaryota; kingdom Metazoa; phylum Chordata; class Actinopteri; order Perciformes; family Sebastidae; genus Sebastes; species Sebastes fasciatus. Next base: position 32,592,221 of record NC_133811.1, read on the forward strand.
TGATCACAATAATACAGAGAGAGAGCAGAGCTGCTTCACGGCAACACAGACAACCTTCACTCTGTTGGGTCTTCACATCCGTGTTACATCCTCACAACCAGCCAGCTGGAGGGTGTGAGCGACACACGGCAGGCTGGGGAGGCAGGCATACGAGGCGGCGCGCCACCACCGGCTCAGGGTCGGCTTGGAAAGGCTCGGGGCGAAGGTGCTTCCCGGGGCCGTGGACAAAGTGTCACCGGGGCGGACTGTCCTCTGCGGCGATGTCTGCAACCCATCTGACCCGTCTTGAAACACGGACCAAGGAGTCAGATGCACGCGCGAGTCAGAGGGTGCAAACAAAACCCCGAACAGAATGAAAGTGAGGGCCGGCGCTCAGGCGCACCACCGGCCCGTCTCGCCCGCACCGTCGGGGAGGTGGAGCGTGAGCGCGTGCGATAGGACCCCAAAGATGGTGACGAGAGGTTAACGTCACGCTGCCGTAAAGTAGTATCGTTGCCGTTGTATCAGAGCCGTTTTGCGAGTACGAGTACATGAGCACAGTATCGGACCCGATACCCGATACCGGTATCGGTGCATCCCCACAACCATCACACGACCATCACACAACCATCACACAACACACATGTCATGATGCTGATTGTATAAGAGAAGCCTTTAATGTAATATCTTTCATTAGAAGGTAACTTCTCTTTCAACGTGTAGAAACAGACGAGCTGGCTCCAGTCGGTCCCACCTGACTGCAAACCCCCCGTTTCATTAGACATGAAGCAGATTGGTGCGTTTAATGTCGGACTAGAGGAGATGAAAACAGCCATACGTCAGAAAGCAGCGCTGAGGGTTTGAGGCTGTTGTGGACCCCCCGTCTCCTCAGGAGCCAATCAGGAGGGCTATTTTTAGAGGTTGTGAGCGAGGCGCGGTTCGGGCAGCAGATGGTATTTGAGAGGGAGCGGGGTGCAATTTACAGTAAACAGATTTTTTATCCTTGGCAGGTCATGGAGAGAGCTACAACAGTATGGCGATTTAATAAGAGTACTCCAACAAACTGGCAGGACGAGACCTAAAGTGAGATGGAGTAACCTCGGCCTGACTCTGAAACAAGCCACCAAGACACCGACCTGTTGGCTCTGCATTATGGATCTCTGGATGCACGAGGTGGGAAAACGTTTTCAAAGAGCAGATACAAGAAATACAATCTTCAAATAGACAGGAAATATAAAGTCCAGACATTTAGTCATTTGAATAAAAGAAATCCACATGCCTATGAGTTTAAATCAGGCTTTTATCTGGAGACAAGTGAAGCATTAAAGGGCTTTTAGATGATCTAATGTTCCCTCTGAAGGCCAGGCTGGCTCTGAACACGCTGCAGGTAATGACCGACGTATAAACAGCCTGAGTCACTGTACGTCTATAAAACAATGAAACACAGTATTGATGCAGTCGTATTTCATTATAGCATCAGAGGTGTCTGCAGCAAGTCAAGTCTAAAGTAATGTCGCTGTGGTCCGATGCCAAGTTTGGAAATAACCGAAAGGGTTAGTTTGGATGTAAGTGGGTTTGTACTCCGGCGTTCTGAGAGGTCAAATGACCAGACCAGTCAGGTGAAGACGGCGATATAACGGCGTCTCTAACGGCGAGGTGAAGCTGCTGGACGAGAGCAGCAGAAAATATACATACTGTAGACATCTAAAAGAAGGCCACCTAACAAATCAATATCAGTTTAAGAGTATACTATAGTTAGAATAGTTTGACCCCCAGACTGTTCTATTGCTCCCTCCAACGCCACCAGACTCCGTTAACAAAACCAGTAACCATCCCTCTCAGAATACAGGAGAGCAGCTGGTCTACCGCTGCATCCATCCGTTAGTTCGTTCAGAACAATCCTCTGAAATATAGTCAGCATTTTTTCCAAAGATACTGTATATTAGTATTGTGGGGGTATCCTTCCTCTGCAGAGGGTAGTTTAGTCTATTTATTGACTACACCGAGGCTGTTTGATGTTTTAATAATCTATTTATTCATTGTGTTGAGTTGAATGTGCTTCTTATATTCTGTACTGTAATTACCTCGTGTCTTTTCTACTTGTTCTATTGTTAAAACTGACTCGGAGTAAACTGCTCAGAATGCAAATGGAAAGTAAAACTCTGGAATCTTGAAACACACCCCCCGTGACACGGCAGCAGATGGTTCGGCCCGACCGGCCGGCTCCAGGTTTTAACATCCTCAGCCTTTAGCTCCGCCTCTTTCTCTCCAACCAGGAAGTCAGCTCATCAACAGCCCAGGTAACTGAAACCAAAGAAACAGGATTCATAGAGAAGCAACTAAACGATGTGAGGTTAAACACAAGTACACTACTGAAAACAGCTCTGTGATGTTACCTGTTCAGGTGTAGATGAACACATGATTCTATCCTTTATTGTTTTGATGTCCACCTTGTAAAGCACCTGATGAAAACCTCTTGGTTGTATCTAGTGAAGCTGTTAAACAGTGTTGGCCGCGGTCGGAGGACGCGGAGGAGACCGTAGCTTTGGTCTCCAGGACCGGAGTCTCTGCTCCTCTGCTCCTCTGCTCCTCTGCCTGCCTTCACTCACACACCGTGCTCCTTCTCTCTCTCTCTCTCCACCTCTCACGTGCATGCTGCTCACTCCACACTGCAGAAGAGTTAGTTTAGCTCTGAGAATATCTAGTGAATGTTCAGTGGACGTTTGTGCAGAAATAACTGCTGCAGCTCCTCCAGACCAACAGAGGTTTCCCGTGTCTTGTGAGCGATGCTCCTTCATGTCTATGTAGAGCGAGCACAAGCGCCAGCAACAGGACGCTGACTTTAGTTGACTTAACGGAGACAGGTGAAGCTGTTAACAAGACATTTAGGATTCTCACATAGAGGCCCTTTAATAGACTTTGTTACCTTCATTATGAGGCTCAAATACGTTTTGTGGTTGCAGACTGATTTGTTTATTATTTTTTTGGCTAAAAATGTCTCTTTTGATAATAAAGGTTGCCGAACCGCCTCACCTCTAGTAGAAACACAAAATACAAGTATGAACCTGGAAATGAGTTTGACATGTCCCTTTAACCCTCATCTGGACAGTCCCTCCAAACCAATATTACATATAGATATACAGTATATATATAATGTTGTTGGCTGTTATATATATATATATATATATGATATGAATCGGGGTTGAACCCGAATATATATATATATATATATATATATATATATATATATATATATATACATATATATATATATCTAGCGGTTCAACCCCTGTGTAGTGGAGCAGCGATGTGTTTGTGTGTTTGGACAGCAGACGAGAGGGAAAGGTGACATCAGTGTGTGTGTGTGTGTGTGTGTGTGTGTGCGTGTGTGCGTGTGTGTGTGTGCGTGCGTGTGTGTGTGTGTGTGTGTGTGTGTGTGTGCGTGTGCGCGTGTCCTTGGAGGATGGAGAAGAATGGAGGAGCTGGTCTGCAGTGCTCAGCAGCAGCGTCCTCTGAGGACGATGTTTTATGAGATGGAGGGAAACTGTGTGGCCAACCCCCCCCCCCCCCCCCCCCCCCCAACCGTGAGCCTTGGCCCTATACCACACACATCACTCACTCAGTGTGTGTGTGTGTGTGTGTACAGTTTACTGCAGATCGCTGCTCTTCAGCTCTTCAGACGGTGGATTTACAGCCCTGATTAAACATTATTTCACTGAAAATAAGAAACACATAAAACAGAAGTAGAAAAAGAGGAAACCTCCGTTTGCAGCAGCAGATAAGGTGAGCAGCATATATATATATATATATACAGTATATATAACCCTCCATCTTCTCTCCTCTCCTCTATAGGCTCTGTTACTGGCGGAGGTGTTTTGGAGGTATACTGTATATGAGCTGATGAGAGGGAGACGGTTCCAGGTTGAGGCTCACTGGTGTCTGATGTCTGTATGAATTACACCTTCCATAAAGCTGTAATAGGAAGGACAATCAGCAGCTTGTATCTGTGCAGCCTTGCAGGCTATTTACCTTTTTATGTGGGTGTAAATTTGACGTGTACCAAGGACGAGCCTCTTTCCAGATGTCTTTCCTTTTTCTATTGACTCACAGGGGTTAGGGTTATATATATATATACACATACATATATATCTATATATAGATATATATGTATATATATAGTTCAAACTCACTTCAGAGACAAAATGTAAATAAACAAAATGTAAATAAACTGAATGATATTGAACATCATATCTGAGGCAGAATCTGCCTTTATGACCCAGACGGTCGGACCTAAACATAAAGATATATGTTATTGCACCATCAGATTCACCTGATTCAGAGGACATCAGTTATTAAACACGCAGAGGAAAGAGGGTTTTTAGTTTTCTTTTACATAATTAAAGGAATGTGCTTCTCTTTGAGCCGTTACATGTAACCAGCAGCTGTACGGTGTGTACAGTAAGGAGGGAATCTACTGTGTAAATGTACGTTAAGTATAACGCCGTCTGCCTCAGAGGTCTGATTGCTGCTTGTTGGATCTGTCAGAAAGGCTGCAGGTACATGAACACACGATTACAGGTTGTTGGTCTGATGAGAGGAAGAACTGAGGTGGGTGAACATCCAACACGTGGTGGACACACACGCACGCACGCACGCACGCACGCACGCACGCACGCACGCACGCACGCACGCACGCGGACAAAAAAACTTTTTAAACAGATTGAATTTGTGAAATATATTTTGGTGCACTTCTGGTGCTATAAACTTCTTTCCATGTTTTTATGGGTCCTTCCTCCCAGAGAGGATCTGATGATCAATCACTGACTGCAGCAGAGAGCCGGCACATCTTCAATGAAGCACACGGAATATATACATTTACATATTATATATATATATATGATATGTAAATGTACTGATCACTAATCACTAATCAATACCAATGCCTCTCTGATTATCTGGACACTCGTTGCTGATTGTGTCTTTTAGTAGTCCCTGTTTGGTCTGTTTTAACACTCACTTTCTATCAGTTTGAGGTTGCAGCTGCTCTGTGGTGGTTTCAGCAGCGTCCGTACAGTAGAGACTCAGTGATCGTTGATGTGTGTGTGGAGGCAGAGAGGCTGCTGTCAGAAGCTCTGCAGAGACAGTATATACATCACACACCACTGAGCTGTGTGTGGTTACACAACCCACGCTCTCTAGTGCACACAGACAGCAGCCGCAGCTATAAAGCAGCACAGTTTGTCATTAAAGTAAAGCTGGAAAAGGTCATCCAAACATCTTCAGCACATGGAGGAGATGTTATCTCAGGAATTATCCCCAGCAATTAAAACGGAGACACAGAATAAGAACACTCTCAAATCTTCTGCTAAATGTCACCATGAAAGCAAATCTTACTTTGCTGCTTCACATACTGTAACTCTCCACCTCCATCTATCTCCGGCTCCGTCCACGCTCCCCGAGCACAGAACCACCATCTCCTCGCTCCCCGAGCACAGAACCACCATCTCCGCGCTCCCCGAGAACAGAACCACCGGCTCCTCGCTCCCCGAGTACAGAACCACCATCTCCTCGCTCCCCGAGCACAGAACCACCATCTCCTCGCTCCCCGAGCACAGAACCACCATCTCCTCGCTCCCCGAGAACAGAACCACCATCTCCTCGCTCCCCGAGCACAGAACCACCATCTCCTCGCTCCCCGAGCACAGAACCACCATCTCCGCGCTCCCCGAGAACAGAACCACCATCTCCGCGCTCCCCGAGCACAGAACCACCGGCTCCTCGCTCCCCGAGTACAGAACCACCATCTCCGCGCTCCCCGAGCACAGAACCACCATCTCCGCGCTCCCCGAGAACAGAACCACCATCTCCGCGCTCCCCGAGCACAGAACCACCGGCTCCTCGCTCCCCGAGAACAGAACCACCATCTCCGCGCTCCCCGAGCACAGAACCACCATCTCCGCGCTCCCCGAGCACAGAACCACCGGCTCCTCGCTCCCCGAGAACAGAACCACCGGCTCCTCGCTCCCCGAGCACAGAACCACCATCTCCGCGCTCCCCGAGCACAGAACCACCGGCTCCTCGCTCCCCGAGAACAGAACCACCGGCTCCGCGCTCCCCGAGAACAGAACCACCGGCTCCTCGCTCCCCGAGAACAGAACCACCGGCTCCTCGCTCCCCGAGAACAGAACCACCGGCTCCTCGCTCCCCGAGAACAGAACCACCGGCTCCCCGAGAACAGAACCACCGGCTCCTCGCTCCCCGAGAACAGAACCACCGGCTCCGCGCTCCCCGAGAACAGAACCACCGGCTCCTCGCTCCCCGAGAACAGAACCACCGGCTCCTCGCTCCCCGAGAACAGAACCACCGGCTCCTCGCTCCCCGAGAACAGAACCACCGGCTCCTCGCTCCCCGAGAACAGAACCACCGGCTCCTCGCTCCCCGAGAACAGAACCACCGGCTCCTCGCTCCCCGAGAACAGAACCACCGGCTCCTCGCTCCCCGAGCACAGAACCACCATCTCCTCGCTCCCCGAGCACAGAACCACCATCTCCGCGCTCCCCGAGCACAGAACCACCATCTCCTCGCTCCCCGAGAACAGAACCACCATCTCCGCGCTCCCCGAGAACAGAACCACCATCTCCGCGCTCCCCGAGCACAGAACCACCGGCTCCTCGCTCCCCGAGAACAGAACCACCATCTCCGCGCTCCCCGAGCACAGAACCACCATCTCCGCGCTCCCCGAGCACAGAACCACCGGCTCCTCGCTCCCCGAGAACAGAACCACCGGCTCCTCGCTCCCCGAGCACAGAACCACCATCTCCGCGCTCCCCGAGCACAGAACCACCGGCTCCTCGCTCCCCGAGAACAGAACCACCGGCTCCGCGCTCCCCGAGAACAGAACCACCGGCTCCTCGCTCCCCGAGAACAGAACCACCGGCTCCTCGCTCCCCGAGAACAGAACCACCGGCTCCTCGCTCCCCGAGAACAGAACCACCGGCTCCCCGAGAACAGAACCACCGGCTCCTCGCTCCCCGAGAACAGAACCACCGGCTCCGCGCTCCCCGAGAACAGAACCACCGGCTCCGCGCTCCCCGAGAACAGAACCACCGGCTCCTCGCTCCCCGAGAACAGAACCACCGGCTCCGCGCTCCCCGAGAACAGAACCACCGGCTCCTCGCTCCCCGAGAACAGAACCACCGGCTCCTCGCTCCCCGAGAACAGAACCACCGGCTCCTCGCTCCCCGAGAACAGAACCACCGGCTCCTCGCTCCCCGAGAACAGAACCACCGGCTCCTCGCTCCCCGAGAACAGAACCACCGGCTCCTCGCTCCCCGAGAACAGAACCACCGGCTCCTCGCTCCCCGAGAACAGAACCACCGGCTCCCCGAGAACAGAACCACCGGCTCCTCGCTCCCCGAGAACAGAACCACCGGCTCCTCGCTCCCCGAGAACAGAACCACCGGCTCCTCGCTCCCCGAGAACAGAACCACCGGCTCCTCGCTCCCCGAGAACAGAACCACCGGCTTCGTGCTCCCCGAGCACAGAAACGGTCGTGATTGACATTAACTTCACTGACCAACGACTAACGTGACTCACGGACCGACGATACCGACGAGTCACGTGACTAAAGACTGATGTGACAAAGTAAGTCAGCGTTACTTTTAGTTTCACACGGGACACGAACATCAGTATCCTGGTTGAAAGTCTTGTGTTTATTTGACCCGTCCAGCGGACTCACGCTTTTAAAACTACGTCACCGCTCCGACCGTCTATTAATGCCGTGGGTGGGTTTACATTAGAGTTAGTTGAAAGCCCGGTTCATCACATCATCATTCCTCTTCATCCCCTATGGGACATAAGGCTTCAATGAGCTCTCTCCATTGTATTCGGTCCTTGGCAGCATGTTGGGCCTCTCCCCATGACAGGTTCATCTTGTCCAGCTCCTGTGTCACAGTTCTGCGCAGGTGGATTTGGGCCTCCCGGGTTTTCTTTTGCCTGGTGTTGTCCATCTTAAGGCGACTCTCGGGATCCGGTCCTGCTCCATTCTCAGCACATGGCCTAGCCATCTCAGACGTCTGTGTGTAATTTCCTTGATGATGCTACGGCTACCGTTTTTTTTGTACAGTTGGTGGTTGGAGATTTTGTTTGGCCAAAAGATCTGGCATATTCGTCGGAGGCATCCATTGTGAAAAACTTCCACTCTCCTCATATCACTTTTGATCACTCGCCAACTCTCTGAGCCATATAGCAGAACAGACTTGACATTGCTGTTGTACAAAAGCATCTTAGTTTTAAGGCTGTATTGCTTGGACCTCCAGATGGAACGGAGTTGGGAGAAGGCACCCTGAGCCTTTCCCAGCCTTGTTTTAATGTCTTTCTGAACTGCACTATCTTTACTGATGAGGCTGCCCAGGTATGTGAACTCTTCCACAAACTCAAGTGGTGCCCCATTTACAAGAATGGGTGCTGCAGGGGTGGAGTTTACACACATCACTTGAGTTTTGGAGATGTTGATGTTTAGTCCAACCTGTCTGGCAAAGTTGTTGAGCCTGTCAGTTTTGGCCTGCATGTTCGAGTGGTTGGTTGTAAGGAGAGCGATATCGTCTGCAAAGTCAAGATCTTCCAGCTGAGAGAACAGGGTCCACTGGATGCCTCTGGGTTTGTCTGCTGTGGTGTTTGTTGTGATCCAGTCTATGGTAACAAGGAAGAGGATGGGAGAGATGATGCACCCCTGTCTCACTCCGGACTGTACGGAAAACCTTTCAGAAATGGTATTGCCCATGATGACACTGCACTCAAAATGTTCATAGAATGTTTTTATGATTTGGATGATTTTTGATGGAATTCCATAGGAGTGTAGTATCTTCCAGAGAGTGTTTCGGTGAACACTGTCGAAGGCCTTCCTGAAGTCTACAAAGTTGATATAAAGGGGTGTGTTCCATTCCAAGCACTGCTCAAGAATGTTTCGCAGAGCGAAGATCTGGTTCATCACATCCTGTTGCTAAAGGGCACCTTCGTGCGTCGGTTTCCGTTGCCGACGGGCGCTGACCAAACGGCAGTAACGGGTTGCCAAATACACCGCCGCCACCGAATGGCATGCGTCAAAACAGCCGCCGCTATCATTTTCTACGTCCCCCCCCCCTTACACCAGTGGCAGCTGGACACGACACTTCACTCCACCGTCCTGTTTCCAGCCCCGGCGTGCTACATCCCAGCTCCCATAGCAGCTCCACCTCTGATCTCCTCACTCGCCTGTCGCTGTCGCCGTTTCTCCTGTGTGTCGCCGGATGGCTGAGGAGAGACTACATGTTGAGGTTGAGAACTATTCCGAGCTAGACGACCCAGATGTCACCTGGTGAGCCAAAGCTCTGGAGATCGGCTCTTCAGATGAGAAATCAAGTTCAGTGGGCGTCCACACGTGATTTAAAGCTAATGCAGAGGTGGAGGAAGTCACATACTCAGCTTCTCTTCAGTAAAAGTACTAAAATCAGAGTAAAACGACTCCAGAACGCTTCCTGTTGGAGCTCGGGCTGTTTTCAGCTTTACACACAAAAACATGGGAACATAGGTTCAGGTTGAAAAAGTCTTTTCCATCATCACCGCTCTCTCCCTCCCTTTAATACAGCGTCAACTCCAAATGATAAAAAGCATCTTTGGATAAGGTTAAAAAGATTTCATATATATATGTCTATATATATATTTGAATATTCTGGAATATATAATATTATTTTATTATCATATAAGTCCTCCTGAATTGGAACACAGTTGTCCTTTAACTGTGTTAGAAAGGACATAAACTAGAAAACCCCCTCTGAAGTGCAGAACGTCTCCATGGCTGCAGAGAAAACAGAGAAAGGAGAATCTATAATAATCTTCCAGCGGCAGAAAGCTGGATCTGCAGCTCTGCACATATTGAAAGGTCAGCGGTGGTTTTACAGGCGGAGGTAACGGCGTTCCTACGTTTCCATGAATCGGCCGATCTGTCACTGAAGGCTTGTTTACGAGCGGTCTGCTCCTCTCCGACCACAGCGCTCATTTCAGACGCTGTAAAAAAACACAACTGCTCCGATTCATCAGTGAATTAGTGGAACGCTGACGGGTCCCACCGCGCCGCCGTTTGATCGCTGATGCAGGTGCAGACACGAGCAGTTATTGTATTAACTGATTAGCAGAGAACTGTCCTGTTAGGCTGATAGAGGTCTTACTGCAGGCTGCACTCACACCAGGTCAGGCCTTGCAGTGAAAACAGCACTTTAGGCTGCAGCGACGGCTGCCCCCCGCCCCCCGCGCCCCCCAATGTCATGTCATTTAATTACCTTATTTCTCGTATTTTGCACTAGATACAGCCAAGAGGTTTTGGTGCTTCCCTGTAGTTTGTGTTGGAGTCTGAGTCTGAACAGCGGAGACACATGCGAGCGACCAGGAGACACCGACCAGCAATGATTTATACCTGGAAGGAGTTACAAACAGAACCTTTAAGTTTGACACGAGTCCCCCTTTAGCTCCGTCAGATACAAAGTGGCCGTACCGTATTTCCCAGAAGAAAACGGGTTGTGTGTTTTTATGAGCATGTGCTCAGACAGTGGGAGGTGGAGCGTGAGGACCCAAAAGATGGTGACGAGAGGTTAACGTTGCGCTGCCGTAAAGTGGTAACAGAGCCGTTTTGCGAGTACGAATACGTGAGCACAGTATCAGACCCGATACCCGATACTGGTATCGGTATCAGGTATCAGTATCGGTGCAGCCCTAGTTAGAATGTAACCACTGTGAAAGCATCAGAAAATAACGTCTTCACTGCTTTGCTCTCACTAACGCCGCTCCCTCTCTTCATTCACTCTGTAGCGTGGGCGTGGCTGAAGCCGAGGAGCATTGTCCAGCTCTTCAGCCTGGTTCTGGTTCACTCTCATTGTACCCGACCTGCTCAGCACCATACAGCAGACAGACCAACACCTTTTCATCCCAATCACTCTTCAGTCGCAGTAAACAATTAATAAGAAAAGACTTGTTTAGGTTTAGGAAAAAAAGTGAAAATGAGGCTTATTGTTGTGAACACGAGACACGAACGAACAGCTGACTGAAACGTGAAAGTGAAACTTAACGAAACGGGACACGAACAGACCAAAAACGGCGCAACAGAGAGGGAATATTGGACGTACATCCATCATGACTTATCGCAGGTCGAAGGCTTGCAGTGGGGAAGTAGAGAGGAGTCGTGTGTTCACAATAACACGTTGATCAGGATGAGCAGCAGTGTGAATGCATGTTCTCATTCATGCTTTCATGCTTTATGAATCAATAAATGTGTTATTGGAGCCCCTTCAGAGCCTTCAACACGACGGCTTTAATCATATTTAAGGAAGACGAAGTTATGCTGATTTTTGTTGCCGTGTTGTCTTCACAGCAGAACTCACCGGGCCGACGTTGAGGGAAAACAGCCATTTGAGCGGAGCGGTGGCGAGGACAGATACCGATGCTCAGCCGGCTGCCTGTGTATAATATTGTGAAAGGTCGTTCTTCTTCGCCCGGCGTTTTTAGTACAGTTCTATCTCTCACCTCCAGCTCTGCCGAGGGCCGATAGCGCCGAGGTGCGCTGTAATTTTCCTGCGTTTTCTCATCTTTATCTTCTCGGCTGGTTTGGCTCTGTATGAGCGGAGCGTGTCCTACACACACCCCGGAGTGTAATCTCACATTGTGTAGCGGCTTCATTTAAATGAGGCCCTTCTCCGGGTCGTCACCCCACTCTCTCGCTCAAACACACCCCTCCGAGGAGCGGCTCTGACAGGGCTGCAACCTACACTGGCCTTTAACACGCAGCACACACAGCCGGCGGAGGGAAGGTATCATCTGCTTCTATTTCATATTCTCTATTTGTGTGTGAGCTGTTGAAACTGAAGCGATTGTGACACTTCAAGATGCTCAGAGAAGCAAAGAAGCACAGAAACAGAGGAGCCGTTTCCTGACGGACGGCTTGGATTGGTAGATGAAATGGAGGTAGTTGCATTGGTTGAATTAGTTCAATTCAAATTATGATATAAAAATGCACTACCTGTGGGCTGGTGCAGATTCAGTACCTCCCAGTAGGATGTTTAGTGTCTCTATATCTACCTTTAACATTTTCATACCTCATTTTACTGCAGCGTTCGTTAAAGACCCGCCTGTTCAGCTCGACCGCTCATACAGACATCTTCACACTCGCCGCTGAGCTTCCTCGTCCTGATCAACAGGCTCCGTCTGCCATGACGTAGCTGCATCACGGTACGTGTCCACAGCCTCCGTCCTTTTCCACGCTCCCAATACATTGTCTATGTAAGCAGCCGTGCAATGCATTCTGGTAGCATGGCGGTGCGATTCAAGAGACGGAGCGTCACGACGGACTTTCATCGTTTGCATAAAGTTGAGGTGTAGTCTACTTTATGTAAATCACGGTCATCCGACGCGACTTGCCGCCTCTCCAACCTCTCTAGAATCTTTTAAATAAACGTAGATCTAAATTAAAGACAGATTCATCAACATGGATTATTTCTCTCCTCAAAATGTTTTCAGGAACATCTCAGTGAACTATTCTCATGAAATAAGAGAAGAAAGTTTCCAAACGAGCCTCCATGTTGGTTCCAGTTTGAAAGCTGGAGCAGCCAACGGAGGGAAAGAGTTCGTCCAATCAGGAGCCGGGTGTGTTGTTTCTAGTGGCAGCCCACCAAGTGTCCGATGCTGGGAAGCGGCGCATCTCCTCGCCATAAAAAAACGCCCCGGTGGTCACGTACCATCACACACCCAAGTCGTGCTAATCGCTGTCAGGAACAGAAACACACTCTGGTTCACGGAAACAATCCCAGGAGCAGACCAGTAAAGACCCAAACAGATCTAGAGTTATTAGGATGTTTACATCAATATGAAGAATATGGACAAATTGTTACTATTCTAAATCATTGTACTCTGAAATAACTTACAAAACGCCCCCAGAGCATTTACAAATCTGCAGCTCAACTGTATCCTACTACTGTGTACTACTACTTCAGAGGAAAACACTGTAGTACTACACTTACCTGACTGAGAAATGTTACCGATCAAATGATTTACAGGATATTGAACCTTGGTTTTAATACTGGACTTCTTAGTTTACAGCGCCGGTATGAAGGCGATAACGTCCCTGAACATCAGACATGAGTTTACAGTTAATCACGAGTCCTCCTCGCCACTGAGGAGTTTGGTTTATGGCGTTATGCCGGTAACACCCGTTGACTTCTTGTTTGTGCGCCCCCTGGCGTTTGGGAGAATACTGCACTTTACCAGAGCTTCAGACAGCAGGGGCTGGAGGTAAGAGAAGCAGCGGCTGGAGGTAAGAGAAGCAGCGGCTGGAGGTAAGAGAAGCAGCGGCTGGAGGTAAGAGAAGCAGCGGCTGGAGGTAAGAGAAGCAGCGGCTGGAGGTAAGAGAAGCAGCGGCTGGAGGTAGGAGAAGCAGCGGCTGGAGGTAAGAGAAGCAGCGGCTGGAGGTAAGAGAAGCAGCGGCTGGAGGTAGGAGAAGCAGCGGCTGGAGGTAGGAGAAGCAGCGGCTGGAGGTAAGAGAAGCAGCGGCTGGAGGTAAGAGAAGCAGCGGCTGGAGGTAAGAGAAGCAGCGGCTGGAGGTAGGAGAAGCAGCGGCTGGAGGTAGGAGAAGCAGCGGCTGGAGGTAAGAGAAGCAGCGGCTGGAGGTAAGAGAAGCAGCGGCTGGAGGTAGGAGAAGCAGCGGCTGGAGGTAAGAGAAGCAGCTGCTGGAGGTAAGAGAAGCAGCTGCTGGAGGTAAGAGAAGCAGCGGCTGTAGGTAGGAGAAGCAGCGGCTGGAGGTAAGAGAAGCAGCGGCTGTAGGTAAGAGAAGCAGCGGCTGGAGGTAAGAGAAGCAGCTGCTGGAGGTAAGAGAAGCAGCGGCTGTAGGTAGGAGAAGCAGCGGCTGGAGGTAGGAGAAGCAGCGGCTGTAGGTAAGAGAAGCAGCGGCTGTAGGTAGGAGAAGCAGCGGCTGGAGGTAAGAGAAGCAGCGGCTGTAGGTAAGAGAAGCAGCGGCTGTAGGTAAGAGAAGCAGCGGCTGGAGGTAGGAGAAGCAGCGGCTGTAGGTAAGAGAAGCAGCGGCTGTAGGTAGGAGAAGCAGCGGCTGTAGGTAGGAGAAGCAGCGGCTGTAGGTAAGAGAAGCAGCGGCTGTAGGTAAGAGAAGCAGCGGCTGTAGGTAGGAGAAGCAGCGGCTGTAGGTAAGAGAAGCAGCGGCTGTAGGTAGGAGAAGCAGCGGCTGTAGGTAAGAGAAGCAGCGGCTGTAGGTAGGAGAAGCAGCGGCTGTAGGTAAGAGAAGCAGCGGCTGGAGGTAGGAGAAGCAGCGGCTGGAGGTAAGAGAAGCAGCGGCTGGAGGTAAGAGAAGCAGCGGCTGTAGGTAGGAGAAGCAGCGGCTGTAGGTAAGAGAAGCAGCGGCTGTAGGTAGGAGAAGCAGCGGCTGTAGGTAGGAGAAGCAGCGGCTGGAGGTAAGAGAAGCAGCGGCTGTAGGTAGGAGAAGCAGCGGCTGGAGGTAAGAGAAGCAGCGGCTGGAGGTAGGAGAAGCAGCGGCTGTAGGTAGGAGAAGCAGCGGCTGTAGGTAGGAGAAGCAGCGGCTGTAGGTAGGAGAAGCAGCGGCTGTAGGTAGGAGAAGCAGCGGCTGTAGGTAGGAGAAGCAGCGGCTGTAGGTAGGAGAAGCAGCGGCTGGAGGTAGGAGAAGCAGCGGCTGTAGGTAGGAGAAGCAGCGGCTGTAGGTAGGAGAAGCAGCGGCTGGAGGTAGGAGAAGCAGCGGCTGGAGGTAGAAGCAGCATTAGAATGTGCTGGAGCTCCGTCAGCTGGCTGCAGGCCTCGGCTCGCAGCGGGGGGCCTCAGCTGGACGGCTCCGCACCACCGGAAGGCAAATCACATCACACCCAGCGTCTGAACCGCACACGATAAGGCTTCATTACCATACGTTTATTTTATCCTGTACAAACGGCTGCTGAAACAAAAGGGCAGTTGATTATTTTTCCTTGATCAGTGTAGCATTCAAGGCGTCTGGTTTGAGAAGGGGCGGGAGGAGGAGAGGGGGGGGGGGGGGGGCAGTGAGATCCCTCCCAGGGAATAGGAGGAAGGCTGACATGCATACAAGGCAGGCAGGACGGCTGGATTCTCTAGGTGGGATCAGCCTGTCCAGCCTCCACAATGGACCCACGAGACGAGACGGACACACAAAAGAGCCGAATCTGACAGTCCGTCCACTCGGCCGGCCACCGTCTCCGGAGACGGCGAGCTGGCCGCCGGCTCCTCCGCCATCACAAAAGCCTCCTTCAGCATTGTACTGAATATTTGACAGATTTGACACATTAGACTCAGTTCACAGAGCGATGCCACGCGGGGAATGAACTCATTTGAATAGGAGGGGGATGAAACTTTATAGTAGGATCCTGTCTGTCTGGCTGGGTTCCCATAACGCCATGCTGAAACTATACGCTTTGTTTTAACGGCAGACAAACACTTCCTGTTGGCTGAACTGCTCTTTACTACACATTTACCTGCAGAAGAAGCTGCAGATGTTCAAACATGGACCACATCTTAAAGGGACTGTTTGTAAGAATCATAATGTGTTGTTAACAGCTTCACCTGTGTCCGTTAAGTCAACTAAAGTCAGCGTCCTGTTGCTGGCGCTTGTGTTCGCTCTACATAGACATGAAGGAGCATCACTCAACACAGTGAGGAGACACACGTCAGCTAAAAGCACAATATCACTCTATATTTCAGCTGCTTGGCAGTAATGTTAGCTGACCAGACCAAGGTCTCTCCATGAATCAATGCTGATCCTAGTGTTGGCTTTTCCCGCCTCAGCCTCCCGACCGCGGCCGGAGGGAACGGGGGAGACGATAACGTTTCTCTCTGCGGAGCCCCGTCACTTCACAAGACACGGGAAACCTCTGTTGGTCTGGAGGAGCTGCAGCAGTTATTTCTGCACAAACGTCCACTGATCATTCACTAGATATTCTCAGAGCTAAACTAACTCTTCTGCAGTGTGGAGTGAGCAGCATGCACGTGAGAGGTGGAGAGAGAGAGAGAGAGAAGGAGCGCGGTGTGTGAGTGAAGGCAGGCAGAGGAGCAGAGGAGCAGAGTACAGCAGAGACTCCGGTCCTGGAGACCAAAGCTACGGTCTCCTCCGCGTCCTCCGACCGCGGCCAACACTGTTTAACAGCTTCACTAGATACAACCAAGAGGTTTTGGTGCTTCACTGGAGTTTGTGTTGGAGTCTGAGTCTGAACAATCCGTCCAACAGTAACACAAGAGGTGAACCCCGTGCATCGGCCTCCTTGGGTGGTTGGGGGGGGGCACTGACCAAGCGGCGGTATTTGACGAGTTGGAGGGAGAACGTGTTGCCGGGAGACAACGTGAGAGAGAGGAGTTTGTTGGAGTACAGAAAGCGTAGCGAGGTGGAATCTAAAAGATCTTCAGTCATTAATCTGCTGCGTGTGTAAATAAATAAATAAATAAAATAGGTTTACAAAACTCTCCTGCATGTGTCCTGAGGTTAGTCACAACTATGACCAGTGCCTCCCTTATTCACACCTACTGGTCATGACTCACCTGACCAGGTACTGGATGGAGATCTCTCACACTATCTCAGATGTTAAACGTCAATAAAAAGATTCTGATTCAAAATCAGATGACAAATTGTCGAGGTGTTGACTTATTGTACATTAATTGCTCCAATAACCTTCAAGCTGTGATTTAAAGGTCACGCGTCCCAGCGGTCGTCCAGCGTCGAGGTGTTAACTTTGATTTAAAGTGAGTTAAAACTTGTTTCTAGGGGTGTAACGATTCATCTACTACATCCATGCATTGATTTATATTCCTACGATCCAACTGCATCGATAGGTACTCGGCTAGTTGTCCTTCACGGGAGACGTATATCGATATAAAATGGATTGTATGGATACTGAGGATTTTTACCTTGTATTTAAGGACGACAGACGTTCTATCAAAGTGTTTTTAGCACTTTTATTAGTAAAGAAATGTTAAACGTTACTCCGGTTCACTCTCCAGACATGCACCAGCTCTGCCCTCTGCAGCGCGAGCACGCATCCACGACGTGCGCGCAGACGAGCGGAGCACTGGACTCCTCGCTCTCTCACCTGGTACGGCGTGGAGGGAGACGGGCAACGGTCGGCGGAGTTTCAGGCGCTATCGATCAACTCGACGAGGGCGGCTTCACCCACAGGCGCTTTCGCCGTGAGCCGTGTTTCGTTTCTTCATTCAGACAAAATGACCTTTTTCCCGTCGTGATATCTTCGTGCACGCTGCATCGACGTCTTCTCTGCTTTGACATGTACATAATATGCAGTGTGACTCTGCCTGTTGACGTCTTCAACTATAAAACTATATCTGCCTCCGAGGATGTTTGATCATCTCCGTGTGTTCACCAGCATGTGAATTAAGATCCGTGGCGTTATCGGAGCGCTGTGGAAGTGTGTGTTTAACCTCGGAGCTCTGCCTCCGTGTCAGCCGGCCTGATTGGCTGAATGAGAGGGCTCTGATTGGGGACGACTCTCAGTAACTAGCCGCTAATTTAAAGGCTTGATTGGTCGGGCTGTGAATTCAGAGTGAAGGGCAAACCGACCTGTGTGAACTCTGAACGTCTTCATACACACACACACACACACACACACACACACACATGCACACACGTGTGTTCAGGCGGTCGGACGCTGATTCGATGTGTTCCATTATCTTTTTTTTGTCTTCAATAAATAGGGATTAGATTTAGCATGAAGCTGCGTCTGAATGGAGAAACAGCAGCGATGCTAACAAGGCTAGAAAACAGAGGATTACAAGAGTCTTTTTCCTCCCTAATTTGATTTTAAAGGAGTCTTACCTTTGTTCTACGTGCCCAGTTCGGATGTGCTGGGAGGTTGAGATTAGCACACAGAATGGAGTTTGTGACAAAGCCGATTAGCAGCTGAACCAGGGCCAACGACGGGGGGGTACTCTCGTTAGACAATCTGCATTTTAAAGTAACATTTCTCCGTCAACTAAGGAAATGTTTCTATTTCCTGTTTCACTTTTATGTTATATACTAGTATTGTATTTACTATTTTCTGCAGCTGTAATGTGAGTTTACCATCGTGAGGACATTTTAGTTTCATCACCAGGAACCTGCTTCAGTTCCAGCTGTGCTGTGGTGATCTACTGCCATCTGCTGGAGGACGCCACTCCTACAGGCAGAGGATGCTTTATTCCATACCTGCATTGCAGGGAGGATCTGCAGGTTTAAAAAAGAAACTTTACATTTTTTTATTTTTAGTGTTTTTCGTTCAGCTGCCTCGACTAAAATAAAACCAGACTATATTAGACCTGGGCTGCGTTCCAATAGTCCTCTTCTCTCTCAGGAAGGTTCCTAACGGACTGAAATGACCCTCTCAGTATCTCAGTAGCAGCCGTGATGAGAGCTGTTAGAGTCCTCTAACTGATGAGGAAAGGAGCTTCAATGCTTCCTTTATTATCTCCTTTAGGACACACTGGAGCATCCTTTACCAAAGGAAAGGAGCTTCAATGCTTCCTTTATTATCTCCTTTAGCAGAGGATACACTGGAGCATCCTTTACCAAAGGAAAGGAGCTTCAATGCTTCCTTTATTATCTCCTTTAGCAGAGGATACACTGGAGCATCCTTTACCAAAGGAAAGGAGCTTCAATGCTTCCTTTATCGTCTCCTTTAGGACACACTGGAGCATCCTTTACCAAAGGAAAGGAGCTTCAATGCTTCCTTTATTATCTCCTTTAGCAGAGGACACACTGGAGCATCCTTTACCAAAGGAAAGGAGCTTCAATGCTTCCTTTATTATCTCCTTTAGGACACACTGGAGCATCCTTTACCAAAGGAAAGGAGCTTCAATGCTTCCTTTATTATCTCCTTTAGGACACACTGGAGCATCCTTTACCAAAGGAAAGGAGCTTCAGTGCTTCCTTTATTATCTCCTTTAGGACACACTGGAGCATCCTTTACCAAAGGAAAGGAGCTTCAATGCTTCCTTTATTATCTCCTTTAGCAGAGGATACACTGGAGCATCCTTTACCAAAGGAAAGGAGCTTCAATGCTTCCTTTATTATCTCCTTTAGCAGAGGATACACTGGAGCATCCTTTACCAAAGGAAAGGAGCTTCAGTGCTTCCTTTATTATCTCCTTTAGGACACACTGGAGCATCCTTTACCAAAGGAAAAGAGAGAATAACATCCCACAATGCCTTGCGGCCGCAGCATTTAAGGCGACGCACCATTCAGCCGTTCATAATAACAAACGATATGCTGATCTTGCATATTATTTTCATATACTAATTGTGATTCATGTTTAATCTGAGTGGACAGAGAACCATTTGGTTTCACTTTATTTTTAATTAATTATTTATTTCGAACATGTAACAAATACTTAGTAAAAAACAAAACAAGAATAACTAATACAATTAAAGCCGCAAGCGGCATTTCGCGGGTTATAGCCTTTCGCGCTCAAAGCGCCACTAGCGCCCAGAGTATGTGCACCAAATTTGATAAAATTCTGTCCACCGGATCTTGCGATATAAGTTTTTGACAGTTTTGGCGCCCCCTATGGGTCAAGCGGAAAATGCTTTGGTACGCCTATTCCCAAACACGTACTGAAGATATCTACCAAGATTTGTGATGATTTGACTAATGGTCAATGAATTATGGCCAATTTCCTGCTAAGCTCCGACCATTGAAAAGTTTGTTGGTCAACAGTTTCATAACGCAATGAGGTATCAACACGCTTTATGCAACATTAGATGACATTAGTCCAATAATGATCCATTGAAAATTTGGTAGCAATCGGACCAACGGTTTAGGAGGAGATGTCAAAAATGCGTTTTTCAAAAAATCCAATATGGTGGAAAATATTTCCAGGTGCACTTTGGAGGTCCAAGAGGCTTTATTGTAGATCACACGGAGTTGCACATGTGTGTCTAGTTTCAAGTCAATCGGACTTACGGTTTGAGGGGCGTGGCTTTTCCAAAATCGCATGTTTGGGCGTTAATTACAGCGCCACCATGTGGCCGATTTGAATGAAACTTTCAGCAGATGTTTCAGCTACTCTTGTGAATATATGCTGCAAGTTTGGAGACGATGGGCCAAAGGCTTGTGAAGTTAGGTCTATTGATGTGCTGAGCCCGCCCCTTAAAAATTAATTGGTCAATAACTTCACAACACAATGACATATCAACAAGCTTTATGCAACTTTTGATGAGCCTGGTCCAATAATGATTCGCAGAAAATATGCCAGCAATCAGACCTACGGTTTAGGAGGAGATGTCAAAAATGTGTTTTTCAAAGAATTCAACATGGCAGAAAATCTAGTCAGTGGACTGTCATGGTCCAAGAGACTTTTTTGTAGATCACATTCAGCAGCACATGTCTGTCAAATTTCTAATTGATGGGACTTATGGTGTGAGGGGGCTGGCCTTGAAATCTTTTATAGCGCCACCATGTGGCCAATTGTTTTCATATTTTATGTGAAGCATTATGACATCATGTACAGTTATGGTACCAAGTTTCATGTCTCTAGCTCGTTCCAGCTCACAGCAAATTGAGCAAAGGCATAATTTAGCATAAAATGCTGAATAGGCCACGCCCACATGCACCGATCAATATCACACTTCAGATCTTGGTTAATACTTGCCCTCAGAGTATGTGCATCAAATTTGATAAAAATCTGTCCACCGGATCGTGAGGTACTAATTTTTTATATTAGTGGCGCCCCCCTATGGGTCAAGCGGAAAATGCTTTTCAAAAAATCCAATATGGCGGAAAATAATGCCAGGCGGACTTTAGTGGTCCCAGAGGCTTTATTGTAGATCACACGGAGCTGCACATGTGTGTCAAGTTTCAAGTCAATCGGACTTACGGTGTGCGGGGCGTGGCCTTGCCAACATCGCATGTTTGGGCGTTAATTACAGCGCCACCATGTGGTCGATTGGGGTCATAGTTCTTGAGAAGCAGCTGCACATCATTTCCAGTTAGTGTGCCAAGTTTCATGTTTCTCGCTCATTCCAGCTCACGGCAAATTGCGCTTCTTCGGCAGACAACGAATAATAATAATAATAAATTCACGCAAACTCAATAGGGTTATGCCCCTTCGGGGCTATAACCCTAATAATAAATTCACGCAAACTCATTATCATAATTAAAGCCGCAAGCGGCATTTCGCGGGTTATAGCCTATCGCTCAAAGCGCCCCCCTAGTGGCCGATTTAAATGAAACTTCCAGCGGATGTTTCAGCTACTCTTGTGAACATATGCTGCAAGCTTGGAGATGATGGGCCAAAGGCTTGTGAAGTCAGG
The DNA here is from genome assembly GCF_043250625.1 of Sebastes fasciatus. Classification (NCBI taxonomy): domain Eukaryota; kingdom Metazoa; phylum Chordata; class Actinopteri; order Perciformes; family Sebastidae; genus Sebastes; species Sebastes fasciatus. Next base: position 32,613,539 of record NC_133811.1, read on the forward strand.
TCTACTGATGTGCTGTGACTTGCCCTCTTAAAGGTCATTGGTCAATATCGTAAAAACGCAATGAGGTGTTAACAAGCGTTATGCAACTGTTGAGTTTATTCCCAAACGCATGCGTAAGATATTTACCAAGATTAATGATGTTTGGTTTAATGGTCCATGAATTATGGCCAATTTCCTGCTAAGCCCCTCCTATTGAAAAGTTTATTGGTCAACAGTTTGAAAACGCAATGAGATGTCATTGAATTTAATGCAATATTAGATGTGTAGTCCAATAATGATCCACAGAAAATTTGGTAGCAATCGGCAATACAGTAAAATGAGCTCAATGCCCCTTTAATTTGGTTTAGAGATAGTTTAGTATGGTCAATTCACCAGGTTGGATGTGTTGCCTAGGTTCTGTTTATATCGGTCTGTTATATGCAAGTGTTTGGGACAGGTGTTGCCTTCATGGAGTATTTGCAGTAGTTTTACACAGTAAGTGTAAGAGTGTCATCAAGCGTATGTAGTGAGGTAGTTATTGAGAGGACAAACAATGTCGTATGTTTGGGTTGACCTGTAGCAGTCCCTAGTGGTTGATTAGAAAGAATCTGTCAAGGTATGTTTTAGATAGTGTGATGGACATGTGTAGGAAGGTTGAAGATGATGGACTTAAGGTTTGTGGAGTGTGGTGTGTTGATGTGCTGAGTCGTGTTCTTTTAAAGTGTGCTGGTCAATATCGGCAAAATGCAATGATATAGCAACGGAATTTAGGTAAGTTGTTCTAAGTTTGTGAAGGGTTGCTGTGTCACAATGAAAGTTTTAGCATAACGTGTCAAAGATGACAAACAATAGATTTAGAGATGATCTAAAGGCGTGTGACAGATTGCTGACTGTCATGAAAGTATTTGCTTGTGTCTTGTAAATCAACAAACAGAAGGAGCGAAGAAATTGCAACATGGCAAATGGGACAAAAGAATATTGAAAACATAAATGAAATCATAATTTACAGATTAGTAGGTATTTGTATGTAAGGACATACACAGACAAGTAATTTTAAGAATGGAATGGAGTCTTTGGTGAAAATATGAAATATCAATGAGTTATATATATATTTTAGTTATTAAGTAATTATGTGGCTCGTCTATGCTTTTGTCGATACAAAGACATAGTAGTTAAAGGGGAAGAGACAGAGAGTGGTTGACATGCAGCAAAAGACCACTAGTGGGTTTCGAATCCACGGCCCCTGCATTAAAAAGTGAAAGCTGGAGTGTTTGGCAGCAGCCATACCAACTGAGCTATAGCAGTAGTGTCAGCATTTCCTATGGCAGTGAGTGATCTAAAGTGAATGTTAAAGACTTACTATGTAGTTGTAATAGTTCTAATGTTATTCAACCTAAAAGGTTAGTACAGAACAAGAATAACATCTTTTGTGGAGGAATGGTGCTTTTAAATAATATATTAGAGCTATAAATATTGCATGTTGATGGACATAGAATGACTGAGCTGCTATTTCTTGTGTACAATGTATTTGTGGCCTTAACAGTATATTTAAAGGCATAGCTTTGTTATATGTCTGTATCTGTTTAGATTATTTTGGGACTTAGTTTTGTGTAAGAGGTTTATCTTTCATAGGAAAGAGCTGTGAATGTTATTAAAGCTAAGCATGAGGAACATTTAGTGTTACATAGCACCACAGAGCATAATTGTGTCAACATCAATAACTTCATACATGTAAACTATAGTGAGTCCGTGTTTCTACAATTAAAAGTGACAATGACAGTTTCGTAGTTTCCCAAAAAATAACATGTTCTTGTTGTAGTGTTACTGGTACTTACAAGGATGAATGTTTATACAAAGATGTTCTTTTGTTTTTGCAGGTAGGAGAAATATGTGTGAAAGTCGTAAGAAAAGCTGTCGCCAGACAGCGTTTGCCTGCAAGACCAAGAACTATCGCTGTGAGGGATGCAAGCTGTTGCAGCGCAGCAATGCCTATGTGCCTAACATCAGCGGCACCATAATTCTGGTCCCACAGGACAACAGGACAATCAGACTGACCATGCCGATGTCGGTACTAAAAACATATTTGCAAGAAACTTTTCTAACACATCTGATGGCAGATGTTCAGGACGTTGAGGAGCATTTTATAGATGGAGAAAGCTTTGAAGTGCATTATAACATGGAACTGATAGTGACAAGCATTCGCCACAACAATGCACCCAAAGAAGGCGAGGCGCAACGAGACGGAGGTGACAGCAGCAGCAACAAAGACGATGATGAATTCGACAACACTGATGTCGATGCGCTCTTACAGTAGCGACAGTCTTATTTACAATCTGTGTTGTGCATATGTCTTTTTGTGATTACAATATCCCAGTGCTCTTGTGTACCAACAATATTGTATTAGGAACAATTTGTCTGCAGATATACATTCACTGTACTGATACGGACACTACCAAAACTTGACAGCAAACAGGATTTAGTTTGCACCAGTCCGACACACAATATTAACAGTTATTGTGATACTTGGACATCACAAATACGGGAGACGTTGTTAACACTTGTCTACACAAGAAACGTTGCCTATTGTGTTCAGAAGTGTGAAGTAATTTTGTGTCTTATTGTGTTTTATAAGAGTTCTAGTGTTTTCATAGAAATTGTAGTAATATTAACATATATATATATATATATATATTTTTTTTTTTTTTTTTATTGGAGTGAACATGCATGTTTAAGTTTTCTTAGTAAGCTGTAAATATTTGTAATAGTTGTGTTTTTAAAGAGCATGCTACCTTTATGTGAGACACTTGTGTATTTAGTTTTGCGAATGCAAATGTTGTCCACCTGGAAAGTTTGGCTTTAAACAGAAATAAAAGTTTTGGATTGATAACTGTGGTGTTTATTAATATTATATTTGAACGTGAAACATTTTATGTTGTTGGGCAAAGACTGACGTTTGCTAAAATGTGTTGAAATTTTACTACACAACTTTATTAAATCCAAACAGTTATACAGGTGAGATTAGATATCAGGTTGCTTTAACAAACTGCAAGAATTAATAACAAGGGACAATAATTTAACAAACAGATGTCTTTACTAAGCAACCCAAACATAAATGTATGACATGTATGGGGATATATTAATGACACAAATTAATATAAAAAATGTTCCATGAGCAGACAGTCAAATATTGTGGCATTAAGACATGAAACTTTATTCAACAGTTTGTCCAAGACATGTGTTTGTGAATGTGTCAAGTGGACATGGCAAATTAACTGCAGCTTCTCAAGTAGCTGGGAGGTCAGAGTGAAAGTTATATTTATAACTAGACAAATAATGACAAACTAATGCAGTTTCTGAGATGATTTAAAGGCGTTTGTAGGTTGCTGTGACTGTCATTTCAGTCCATGCTTCTGTTATGTAAATCTACAAACTGAAAGCAACAAGATAGCTAAATCTCAAATGGGATAAAAGATTATGAAAAAATATGCCACAATGTTAAAATGTTTTGTTAGGGTTGTTTGTTTTAATCACAGTATTCTTTAGGTTATAAACAATACAAGTTGACCTCAATGCAAGGAAAATGCCATGACAGGTTTCATTCTTCTATAGCAAGAGAAAAACATGTACATACAACATAAATACGTTAACATCTATGCAATAATACTTTTTTTGCAAATCACGAATTTGCTATAATGTGTTGAATCATTAGTATATATGACATTAACTACTATCGAAAACTTGAAATAACTGAAAATTGTATAAAAACCTAAAGCTAGAGATCTATGATAACATTCAGAGGTAACCCAACAATTATTTCACCTCTGATGTGTTACGTGTTGTCGGGAACAGAACATGTCAATTTATTGCTGACAAACTTGTGCCTATTGATGCTGATAGGAAGGTGGTCATTATCTAATATATACATAAAGATGTAGACTTGTCATGACTCAATGTTTTTCTAGGCAGACAGGTCCATACTGCCAGTGATGGCAACAGCATAATTATTACAGTCCATTTCCTTCCCATTGTTTTGCACATCCACGGTTAAAGTGACCTGTGTACATCTGGAACAGAAGACAAAAGGCAGATAGAATGAATGAATATGACAAGTTGCAGAAGAGAAGAGACTGTGCAAAGACACAGCGATAATGCATGTATGCAAAGGTTAGTGGAGAGGTTAAATTAACAAGACATGTGATAGATATGTGATAACCTACGTGTCTGTGGTTGCAGAGGTTATCCAGTGTTCTGCCAGGCCAAAATGTTGCATGTCCAATGAAGTAGTGCAGCAGGAGAACGGGAGTGTCAGCAGAAATCATATGGCAGTGTTGCTGTATTTTTCGTCAGACTGAGCTCCCACTAAAAACACGCATGCTTTTGGTTAATTTTGGAAAGAATTAGAGGAACATGGACTTACAGTTCATGTGTATGAAATACAAATATCATACTAAATATGTAATGATTTGCTTGTGATGAATGCGGTAAAAAGAATAGCTTACGTATTGTATGGTTTGGAATCCGTTGTAGTCATGGCTATTGAAGACTGCCAGTGTTTAGTATGAGTCTGTAGTTGGAGAAATGATGTTGCTTTTCAGTTCTTTTGGAAGAGGTTTGAAGATGTTTTTCTTCTGCACAGGTCAACATAGTTAAAGGTCTCTGGTGATAAGCACAAGTTACATAATGGTCTATATTAAAAAACAGATAAGACATTTGTGTAATAAGGACATATATTTATATGAATGCTATAAACAGAATGGCATAATCAGCTGAAGAGAAGGGATAATACATGTACAATAATGGAGACTGTAGGATTATGTGCAAATCAAACAACTCAACTGTAATGTTTCAAATAACGACCAGTGATACAGAAATGACAATAGTTTGCCGTTTACCTGTTGCAGAAGAAGTTGTGTAGTTGCTGGACTGATGGGACGTGTTGCCTTAGTGGAAAGGTATGGTTGACAACATTTGCTGAATGTATGCTGTGTGTGTGTGTATGTGTGTGTGTGTGTGTGTGTGTGTGCGTGTGTGGAAGGGGGTGGGGGACACTCATAGAGAGGTGAGCAGAGAGACAGAGAGATATGACGACACTTGTGCTACCCAACGTCCTATGAAATAGAAATGATGATGACATTACTAACAGTGAGAAAACGGTCCACAAGTGTGAAGGCAAAAGAACCATGTCATTGTACAGGGTAAATAGTTTTTTACAGTGTTTGTGACAATAAATGTTTTTACGCATAGACTTTTAAAACGTTAAACAAGTACAACACATACAATGTCATGATGGCAGTGATATACTGGAAGCAACTACAAGGATATTATTAGTGTTGTAAATATGCATGATGATTTGCTGCAGTTTGATCAGATGATATGTTTTGAATTACTAATAGCTACTTCTCAAAAAGTGCTATATGTACCATCTCATGATAACTGTAATAAACTGGCAGCACATTGACAACAACGTTGGCAGCGTCTTTGACGTACACATGATCAATTAAAGTGCCTTTGTCACTTGTTGCTGTTTGCACATACTGGGTGTAATTATGTTCAGCAAAAAAACCAACCAGTTTACTGTTGTCCAGTGCGTTTTCATTGAAGTCCCCCATGATGATTTTCTGTCCAGGACACTGGTCAATGATGTGAAGCAGTTGCTTTAGGTGTTGACAGAAGATGGTAAGAGGATAAACTGCAGGTCTGTAAAGAACTGCAGCAGTCAGGTTAATACTATTTACTTGAAATATCAAACACTCAATATTGTAGCACTTTGCAGGCCATATCACAACATCTTTTGTCAATGAATGGTATATTCCAACTCCTCCATGACAGTCGTGTTTCAGCTTCTGCAATTGTGGATGAGTGTTCTCATAACTATGACCACGAGAAAGATGTGTGAACTGGTAGCCTGTAAGATTAGGTTGCATCGGTGGGTCATTAACTCCTAACCATGTTTCTGTAAGGCAAATGCAATCAGCATTATTCATGTGAGCATTAGCTTGAATATCTGGAAAGTGGCCCTTAAGACTGAGTGTTGTGCAATATGATGGTAAAAGCAGATTGTGTTATGGTGGCAGAAGTTAGAGGTGATATAAATGGTGGCATTTTGCTTGTTGCATCTGCTACTTTTGCGTTACAATAAATGGCAGATTCCTTAAAGTCCTTAATGGTTAAGCCATTTAGAGATGTAACACGACTAAGAGCGACATATGCTTGTCCTGAGGAAAAGACCTTTCTGAGAGACACAACAGCTTTGTCAATCGTTAAGCCTTGTACTTTGTGCACAGTGCATGCCCATGCCAATCTTATTGGATACTGTCTGCGTAATCCTCCATTATTGGTGACCTTATCTTCCTCTGGTTTAAGGACAGTTATTGTTCTTCCTTCAGGGTCAATCGTGCGTGTTTTTGAACGTTGGTTTTGACCAACCTTGGGATTATCAAAAGCCACATGAATAGAAGTAGGGAAATAGTTGTCATTGTCCTCACTTTCTTGACTGTTACCCACCATGTTCACAATAGTTCCAAAAGCACCGTTCACAAGCCCATCCGACACATCAATGTTTTTCAGCAACATTATACGAGCTCCAATTCCTGCACTGATGTATTTCTGTAGACAAGTATTGTAAACTTTGTGATGATGACCGTCCTTTGGCTCCAGTCTACCTGTTTCAGAATTCCTCTCATAATCACAGGCTTTTATGGTGACAGGCTCTGGACAGGTGGCATGTAAGTGTGTCAAGTTATAAGCGTCAACCTCTTTATTTGTAGCGAAAATGTGTAATGCATCGCAGTCTTCTCCATTTTCACAGCTTTTGAGCATTTGAAGATCACAATCGAGCAGAGGTTCATCCTTTTTATGAGTACGTATACGATTCAAGGCATGAGCTAAGTCTGAATCCTTTTGTCTGACTATTTGAGTGAGCTCAGCAATATGAAATTCATCCTCCCATAGGTTTATGTATTTGAAGTCACAGTACAAAGCACAACCTTTTACTGGTGGTAACTGATAAAAGTCTCCAACTGCAATAATACACACTTTGGCAAATGCAGTGTTGTCACCTGGTTGCTTGATTTGTCTCAATCTGCCGTGTATGTATGATAAAAGTCTGTGGTCAACCATGGATATTTCATCTATGATCAATATTTCAAGGTTTCCGAGCTTTGCACGTAATGTGTTAATCTTTTCTTCTGTTAAGTCTTTGATTGGAAGAGACAAATCGATTCCTATTGAAAATGTGTTATGGATAGTACTTGCATTTATGTTGTAGGCAGCGACACCTGTGGGTGCTGTTAGTACGACAGTAGGGGCATCTGGTTGATCTGGATGAAGTCTTTTGAGAATTCTCGTTGACTCATATTGAATGGCTTTAATCAGATGGCTTTTTCCTGTTCCTGCTCCGCCTGTAATGAATACTTTTAAGGGCTGAGGATTCTCACCATTGACTTTCTGGAAACACCACTGTCGAATCTTGTAGAAAATTGCAGACTGTTCCTCATTCAAAGATCGTAACAAATCCAAAGCATCTGTTCGTGTAATTTGTGTTGTATTAGCCTCTATTGTGTAAAGACATTCTTTGTTTGGCTGCAGGTCTGGGATGTTATCATCACTGGAGTGTTCTTCATTTGTTTCATTTGTCTCTTTTCTTAATGCTTGACCTTCCAGCCTTTCTTCTTCTGCTTGTGGACATATCTGTGCCCATGCGTCTTCCAGTTCATCATTGGCTTGTAGCGTCTTTTCAGCGTCATCTATTTTGTCAGCTTCTTTCTCAAAGAGAGCTCGGTTTCCATCCACTATAGATTTGACATTCGCCAATGTGTTGTTCTCATTTAGCACAGCACCATGATCATAAAAGTCTTTGTAGGTTTCAAATGGACCAGGTTTTAGTTGGCTGTCCAGATAATAAGGCAGAAATATTTGCAGTATGCTGCGGTGGTAGGCTTCAGAGTGTTTCATTGGTGACAATCTAGCATAGCGGATCACAGCAGGTTTGTCTATGTTACTTCTTCTGCTAATAAAACCAAAGTCATTTTTTAACTGAATGACATTACTCTTATCACCTTTGGGGATTTGTGATGTCCCAAGAACTCTGTACTGCGAGGCAAATGTTGCAAAGCACATGTATGTAAACGGTTGTGTGTCTGGTCTGTTTTTGTATCGATCCACCACATTCTTCATCCACAACTGCTTTTCATCAGTCTGATGGTGTTGTTTAAGTTGACTCAAGGGTAAACTCATTCTGACAGGATGCTCACCGGTTGGTATGAACTGGGTTCCACGTGAGGAGTGTTTAAGTGGTAGTCCGGTTAATTTGAAACAACATTCTTGTGCTGAAACTTGTCTGCTTTGCAAGAACACCGTACCAATCTTTTTCATTGACTCCTTAGCTTGTAGATTTCCATTCATGGCCTCCTTTTGAGCCTGATCAAGCAGCAGTCCCATTTCACGTTCACTTTTGAGGGCATATGAAATAATGTACACCACACATGAATACGCATCCACAATGAACTGAATGTCCATGTTTGCCTGCCAGCAGCGCAGAAGATCAGGATTGTACTGGTTTATCCAAACATCTTGTGGTTTCCGTTGCAACACAATGCTTGTTCGTTTGGTAAGCATAGAGTTTGCTTTCTCAAAGACTTTTTGTGATATGTTAAAACACTGAAAGAATTCCTCAGCAGATTGAAACTTCTGCCTTTCTTCACGATTTGATAGGACTGTTTTCATTGCTTCAAACATTTTTCGGACTGCTTCGATTTTCATCCCAACTAGGTTGATGTCTGGCTCTGTTTCAAGAGTTACTTGTTCAGTATTTCCAGAGTCAGCATCTTCTTTTCCCTTAAATTCTGCAGCAATACCTGGTCTGGCGACAAATGTGCGCTTTGAAACTGGCCTTGGAAAGTTGAATCTGCAGTTTATTGTTCCCTTCTTCTTGTTCTTAGCATTTTTCTTGTCACACGTTTTGGCATGGTATTCACTATGTTTTTGCACACCAATGACGTCCAACAGTTCTGGATCTGACGGCATCTGACATGTGACATATTTATCACAAAATTGTGCAACCTTTGCATCGGAGTCTTTGTCAACTTTTGGAGCGTCAGCAACCCAAAATAATGCATGTATATGAGGTGAACCACGCATCTGAAATTCGACTCGATAAAAGAAATCTGTGATCTTTCCTATTGGCGCTGCAGGACTTTGTAAAACATCTTTTAAAAAGCATTGCCATCTGAAGTCAAACATTCTGGCCGCAGTCACTGGATTGCGCTTTAATAATGCACATTTTTCTGCCAAAGACAGGTCTTCCAATTTCACTTCCTTGCGTTCTTGCCTAAGCATAGCATTCAGCATTTCAGGCCATCTCAAGTCAGCAGAGCTAAATGAACAGAACCATGTGGGGATACCAAGCTGTCTTATCATTGCAAACAAATCTTTCTGTGCTGATTGCCAAAATGGAGGTGTTCCTCTGATAGGCCTGAGGAATTTGTAGCCTTGATCAAAATGCAGAATCTTTCTCAAAGCTTCCGGGTCTGTAAGGATGTCACTGGTAACGTCTTGAGTCAAACCTTTGTCTGTCCCTTTTCTCAAAGCTATTGACACTTGTGATATAATTTGATTTAGTTCAGACACATATTGAGCATAGAATAAGTAATCAGTGTTTTGCGCAAAACGACCATCTGCATTAAGTATCCGTTGATTGAAATACTTACATAAAGTTAATCTCTCTGGGCGCTCATCATGAAAAGTAGGTGCTCCTTTTGGAAATATGACTGGAAAACATTTGGGTTCATTTGTGGCATCAGACAACAGTCTTATTGGAGAATTTCCTTCTGCTGGGGCGACAGATAGAATCCCATCAAAATGCTGATCCAGTATTTCTTGACCCAGATCCACAGGTTGTAGACAAGAGGAAGCAAACATTCCATGCTGGTCTTGAATATGTGATAGATCCTGTATGTCTGGTGCATCGTCATCCTCCTTGTCTGAAGTTTCATTATCAATACAAGTCTCAGCAGTTTCATCATTTCCAACCTTTTCATCATTTTCAATCTGTTCATTGTCAGTTTCTTCAAAAGTGTTAATCCAGTGTGGGTTAATACTCACGTCTTTATACCATGTGTTATTGATTATTAAATAATTCAGACCATTTTTGATATTCCCTGTGTCCACGTGCATGTCTTGATAATGTCCTTTGTAGCTCAGTTTACGTTTCAGTTTCATCCTTATCATTTTATCCTCACCTTCATCTCTTGGCAAAATGCGCGTCACATGTGATAAATTGGATGGTACGCATACAGTTGGCCCTTGCACAGAGTTTTGGCCTCCCTTTCTCAAAGGTACGAGTCTGATGAAGGGAATGTGCAGGGAAATGAGATGTTGTTCCAACTCATTGAGACACTGAAGCTCAGGGGGGACATGCTTCAAATGTAAGTTGTTAGCAACACTCTGGCTAGGCAGTTTACCTTTGCGCAGATGTTTATCACACGTATGGCAGATCCATAATTTGGAAAAAGCCTCGTCTTGAAAACTGCAATTCTTCCCACAAGATTTATCACATACGTGCAAATAAGTGCTTGTTAGACATTTATCTGCAAGGGCGCTGCAATATGTACCCACTGTAGAATATGTGTTCTTCCTACATCCTTTTACTTGCTTTCTGAAAAGACGTCTATGACAACAACAACAGACATATTCAGGTCCACGCTTTACTGATTTACGGAAATTTTCAATAACACAAGTGATGTCAAATCTCCTGTCCTTTTGTTTTGTCATGGTGTTGAAATACTGTATCGGTAGCATATTTAGTTTTGCTTTGTTGACGTACATGGTGTTGAAATACTGTATCGGTAGCATATTTAGTTTTGCTTTGTTGACGTACATGGTGTTGAAATACTGTATCGGTAGCATATTTAGTTTTGCTTTGTTGACGTACATGCGCTTGAAACTCTTCATCCACAGCATATTTTAGCTGACTTTGCTCACGAACATAGTGTTGAAACTCTGAATCATTATGGTATTTTTTGTGACTTGCATTTCTAAGAGATTTTCTGTATTGTTCATTTGTGTCATATTTCACTCTTTCTCTTTCAAGATGTGTGCCTTTCCTGGTGACATATGTGGCTTTTCTTTTCTCTGAAATGTCCTCTTTGTTATCTGCATATGTTTTTTCCAAAGCTTTTAATTTCCTCTTTCTTGACCAACGGTCTGCATGATACTGTTCTGTCTTTGTTGTCTTTCCATCTGAACAGTGTTTGTCCTGACTTGCATGTTTATCAAGTGATGCACATACAGATTCATTGTTCGCATGCTTTACACGTTACATAATCGTAATGGTTGCCATTCTTGTGATTCAGGTAAATAGCCTCACCAATTCTGTCACCTGGCTGATGATTACCTGCTATGTGAACACATGGGTAATAATTCCATCTGTCTGCATTGTAGGTGTATATGTCAACTTGTAGTAGGGTTAGCAGCTGCCCAGATTTCCATCTCTGTTGCAAATGAACCTGAACATTTCATGTTTGAACTGTTCAAATGGTCTGGAATAGAGGACTGTCCTGTTCTTAAGTATGTGTGGAATTCTGCTGCATGTCTTGCAAGATGATCAACAATTCTCCGGCGCAGTTTCATGTGTCCATTCTCTGTTCCTGAAATGGCGTAGGATAAAGCTCGAAAAAAACAGTTACCATCACCTTGAATTGGTGTCGTTTCACAGACTCTTCCCATAGCAGACATCTCTACAGGTTGTGGCTGCTTTGCATTATCATCTCTCACACCCATGTTTAGACAAAGTCTTCCTTTAGTCACAACACTCAGTGGCTTGTATGTGAAAGGGATCGTGGATACATGAGTTATTTCAATATCTGTGTCCATATGGGTGTCATTGACATCTGATGCATTTATACCAGTGTCACCTGGTGGGTCACTTGTACGTCCCTGCACTTTCCTGTCACTTACTTCTGACCGAAATCTTCTTTTTCGTCACATGTTCATGGAGAAATTGTGTGCACGTGACAGTTCTCTTATGTTCACCTTTCAACACAGCACTGTAGAGTGGTCTGGTTTCGTTAGCATTGCTGTTTTTGAGGTCCTCTCTAGTGGTTGGCACTACACAATGTTGCATCATGTTACCTGTGATCATCACCTTGACTCCTCGAACCTCAAATGGCATGGCAGGAAGCATACGGTCATCAGGAAGCAGTTGTTTGGCGAGGTTCTCCAGCTGGTCATACAGTGTTGTGTACTTAGAGTGATAAACAACTACAGCAGTACCCATCTCTGCATCCACATATCCCTGACTATCACGATGATGAGGATCAAAAACTGCAAAATGGTGACCTTGCTTAACAACCACACACGTGTTATTACTCAAAGTCACAAAGCAAGCATCATGATCTATCAGTGCCCTTTGAATAGCCATATCCAGTGGTACATTAATATTCCTCATCTCTGATTCAGCAGCCTCATCAAACACACCAACATTTCCACTGAAGGTTGGACCACAATTTATTGAAAATTGTTTATCTTTCATTGTATATACATTTGGTAACTCTTCTATGAACAGATACCCACTTCTACCACTTATCTTACCACTGTCTTTAAGAGTAGTGTACAACTTATTCCCTTCAATAAGAACAGTGTCAACATCATTAGATTTTTCATCATCACTCCAAGTCAGTACACTTTTAATCTCATTCATCATAACTGCTGCTAAACAGTTAGCTACACACTGTTTGCCGGCATTATCATGAAAACTATTTTGAGAGAATGAACCAAGTAAGAAAGGCTTCACAGGTGATTTAGAAATACAGCTCAGTAGATGTATGTGGTGCTGCAGTCTGCATTCCATCATGGTGGTTGTCTGCAAATGTGGATCCACTCACTGGCTCACAAACAGCTTCAGACATGGTTTCAGTGACCTGTTTTTCAGAGAAAGACTGCGTGAAAATGTTCAAATCAGACACATGATCAGTGTTGTTCGTATCTTGATCAGACAGTAGTTCAGCAGATAACAGTGTTTTCAGATTTTGTTCAAGCGGTAGTTTGGGATTATGTTCAACATGTTCAAGCGGAAATCTGGGATCATATTCAGACAATATCAGCGTATATAGTGGGGGTTTTATAGCAATATTCCACGGTGGGGATGGTTTGATCCCAGAGCCCAGGGATGAACTTTGGTCAGAGCCCTTTGGTGGGGGTGGCAATTGGCCAGAGAGCCAGAATCAGTTGGGCCCTCCTCCCAGGTCTGCACTCCTGGCTCAGGTTGAGAGAGAGAGAGGCAGGCCACAATAGCAGTCTAGCAGCTGTAATAGCTAATACAAGTAGGACTGATAACACAAAACCAATAGTGGTGGATGGAAAGAGTGATAATACAACTATCGGAAAGCCAGCACTGTCCAGCATCTCTCCTCAGTACGTCCATGTGTATTGGTGTGGGACGTCCCTGCGATCGATGCCCGTGCGTTGGTTCCTGCAGCATCAGCATGCTTGCTGGGAGCTCTTGATGTCTTTGGCAGTGATTGAGAAGTGGTGCCCTGATTGCTGATAAAGGACAACTCGGTATGAAGAGCAGCCTCATTTACCTCTGTGTGTTTTCATCTCTCCTCTTCACCACTAACTAAAAGCCAAACTCAGCAGTGCCTAGTGGTCGATATATTTTAAACTTTCAGGGGATGTTTCAGGTACTCTCCTGAACATATCCCACAACTTTGGAGATGATGGCCCAAAGGCTTATGAAGTTAGGTCTATTGCTGTGCTGAGCCCCGCCCTCTTACAGTTCATGGTCAATATCTTCACAACACAATGACATATCAACAAGCTTTATGCAACTTTTGATGAGCCTGGTCCAATAATGATTCGCAGAAAATATGCCAGCAATCAGACCTACGGTTTAGGAGGAGATGTCAAAAATGTGTTTTTCAAAGAATCCAATATGGCGGAAAATCTAGTTAGGCGGACTTTAGTGGTCCCAGAGGCTTTATTATAGATCACACGGAGCTGCACATGTCTGTCAAGTTTCAAGTCAATCGGACTTACGGTGTGCGGGGCGTGGCCTTGCCAAAATCGCATGTTTGGGCGTTAATTACAGCGCCACCATGTGGCCGATTGGGGTCATAGTTCTTGAGAAGCAGCTGCACATCATTTGCAGTTATTGCGCCAAGTTTCATGTTTCTCGCTCATTCCAGCTCACGGCAAATTGAGCCGCGGCATAAGACAACAAATAATAACAAGCGGCATTTCGCGGGTTATAGCTTTTCGCGCTCAAAGCGCCCCCCTAGTCGCCGATATGAATGAAAGTTTCAGCGGATGTTTCAGCTGCTCTTGTGAACATATGCTGCAAGTTTGGAGACGATGGGCCAAAGGCTTGGGAAGTTAGGTCTATTGATGTGCTGAGCCCGCCCCTTAAAAATGAATTGGTCAATAACTTCACAACACAATGACATATCAACAAGCTTTATGCAACTTTTGATGAGCCTGGTCCAATAATGATTCGCAGAAAATATGCCAGCAATCAGACCTACGGTTTAGGAGGAGATGTCAAAAATGTGTTTTTCAAAGAATTCAACATGGCGGAAAATCTAGTCAGTGGACTTTCGTGGTCCAAGAGACTTTTTTGTAGATCACATTCAGCAGCACATGTCTGTCAAATTTCTAATCGATGGGACTTATGGTGTGAGGGGGCTGGCCGTGAAAAATTTTATAGCGCCACCATGTGGCCAATTGTTTTCATATTTTATGTGAAGCATTATGACATCATGTACAGTTATGGTACCAAGTTTCATGTCTCTAGCTCGTTCCAGCTCACAGCAAATTGAGCAAAGGCATAATTTAGCATAAAATGCTGAATAGGCCACGCCCACATGCACCGATCAATATCACACTTCAAGTCTGTGTTAATACTTGCCCCCAGAGTATATGCACCAAATTTGATAAAATTCTGTCCACCGGATCTTGCGATATAAGTTTTTGACAGTTTTGGCGCCCCCTATGGGTCAAGCGGAAAATGCTTTGGTACGCCTATTCCCAAACACGTACTGAAGATATCTACCAAGATTTGTGATGATTTGACTAATGGTCAATGAATTATGGCCAATTTCCTGCTAAGCTCCGACCATTGAAAAGTTTGTTGGTCAACAGATTCATAACGCAATGAGGTATCAACACGCTTTATGCAACATTAGATGACATTAGTCCAATAATGATCCTCAGAAAATTTGGTAGAAATCGGACCAACGGTTTAGGAGGAGATGTCAAAAATGTGTTTTTCAAAAAATCCAATATGGCGGAAAATAATGTTAGGCGGACTTTAGTGGTCCCAGAGGCTTTATTGTAGATCACACGGAGCTGCACATGTGTGTCAAGTTTCAAGTCAATCGGACTTACGGTGTGCGGGGCGTGGCCTTGCCAACATCGCATGTTTGGGCGTTAATTACAGCGCCACCATGTGGTCGATTGGGGTCATAGTTCTTGAGAAGCAGCTGCACATCATTTCCAGTTAGTGTGCCAAGTTTCATGTTTCTCGCTCATTCCAGCTCACGGCAAATTGCGCCTATTCGGCAGACAACGAATAATAATAATAATTAAAGCTGCAAGCAGCGATGATCGGGCCCTCGCCCATGCGCGCACGTCGGGGGAATGCGCACGTCGGGGCACGTACATGCCTTCAGGGCAAATTTGGGGAAGATTGGACAATGTATAGTCAATTTACAACAACTTCCTGTTTCCTGTAGGGGGCGCTATGACTATCACGCATAATACCACATATATGTCTTCAGGCCTGGTCCATTATCCAGCTTGTGAAGTTTGGAGCAGATTGGACTATGTACGACAAAGTTACAACAACTTCCTGTTTTTTGGCGAAGAAGCTTTTTCGCCGCCACGCCACGGCAACACGGTTCGATAACTTTTTGATCTTTTGATAAGTTTTCATCCCAAAGGTCTTAAGATACTACTGACCAAGTTTCAGGTAGATCTGATTAATTTCTGAGGCAGTGTACATCAATGTGTAAAACATGATATTTCCTGTTACCACTAGGTGGCGCTATGACTGTGAGTCAAAATTTGCATATGGATGTTGTCAGACATGGACCTTTATCAGGCATGAGAAATTTGGAGCATATAGGTTAATGTACGACAAAGTTACAACAACTTCCTGTTTCTTGGCGAAAGGCGCTTATTCGCCGCCACGCCACGGCAACATAGTTCGATAACTTTTTGATCTTTGAGCAACTTTTCATCCCAAAGTTCTTAAGATACTACTGACCAAATTTGAAGTTGATCGGGTTAAATCTCTAGGAGGAGTTCGTTAAAGTACAGCCCCTGGAAATGGTAAAAAACGCCATAAAATCCAATATGGCCGACTTCCGGTTGGGTTTACGGTATACCTCCAAGAGGGTTTTATTTACGTCTCATCATGATACATCTACCTACCAAATTTCGTAAATTTAGGAGAAACGTGTCGTCGGGGCTACTCAATAGGGGGCGCTAGCGAGCCAATTTGCCACACCCGAGCACGAAACCCATATCAGATATTTATTTCACGCACGTCTGACACGTGTGCAAAATTTGAAAACGCGTTCATTATCCCAAGCACCTCATTTTTAGGCGCAAAGACAAGGAAGAATAAGAATAAGAATAATTAAAGCTGCAAGCAGCGATGATCGGGCCCTCGCCCATGCGCGCACGTCGGGGGAACGCGCACGTCGGGGCACGTACATGTCTTCAGGGCAAGACTCTTATAAAACATGTCAAATTTGGGGAAGATTGTATAGCCAATTTACAACAACTTCCTGTTTCCTGTAGGGGGCGCTATGACTATCACGCATAATACCACATATATGTCTTCAGGCCTGGTCCATTATCCAGCTTGTGAAGTTTGGAGCAGATTGGACTATGTAAAGTCAAGTAACAACAGCCTCCTGGTTTTTGGCGAAGAAGCTTTTTCGCCGCCACGCCACGGCAACATGGTTCGATAACTTTTTGATCTTTTAATATCAAATCTAATATGTGTCCTTGTCGTGATGTGTTTTTACTATACATATTACAATTAACGTCATGACATTAACTTTTATATAACTTTACATTGTATATATTATATATATATATATATATATATGGAAAAGTTAGAAGGAAAAGTTTTAAAGTTATTATTTTTTGGGGTGATTTTTTAAGTATTTTATTGATAGGACAGTGGATAGAGTGTTGGAAAGGGGGAGAGAAATGATATGAGGAAAGGACCACAGGCCGGATTCGAACCCCGGTCCACCGCGTCTAAGACGCTCGCTCTACCGACTGAGCTAAAGCTGACCTAACCAGCCGCCGAAGGAAAATATTTGTTTCATCATTGGAGGTTACAAGATTTGTATTTCTTCATATGTTCTTAGTATTTTTCTCACGGATTAACCCACAAGAAAAGATTATATTCATTTTAAATTGTATTTTTATGTAGAGTTTTTCCCAGGCAGTGTTTTGTTTAATTGTTTCACCAAATTTCATAAATTTAGGAGAGGGTTACAACCATTTCCGGTTTCCTGTAGGGGGCGCTATGACTATCACGCATAATACCACATATATGTCTTCAGGCCTGGTCCATTATCCAGCTTGTGAAGTTTGGAGCAGATTGGACTATGTACGACAAAGTTACAACAACTTCCTGTTTTTTGGCGAAGAAGCTTTTTCGCCGCCACGCCACGGCAACACGGTTCGATAACTTTTTGATCTTTTGATAAGTTTTCATCCCAAAGGTCTTAAGATACTACTGACCAAGTTTCAGGTAGATCTGATTAATTTCTGAGGCAGTGTACATCAATGTGTAAAACATGATATTTCCTGTTACCACTAGGTGGCGCTATGACTGTGAGTCAAAATTTGCATATGGATGTTGTCAGACATGGACCTTTATCAGGCATGAGAAATTTGGAGCATATAGGTTAATGTACGACAAAGTTACAACAACTTCCTGTTTCTTGGCGAAAGGCGCTTATTCGCCGCCACGCCACGGCAACATAGTTCGATAACTTTTTGATCTTTGAGCAACTTTTCATCCCAAAGGTCTTAAGATACTACTGACCAAATTTGAAGTTGATCGGGTTAAATCTCTAGGAGGAGTTCGTTAAAGTACAGCGTCTGGAAATGGTAAAAAACGCCATAAAATCCAATATGGCCGACTTCCGGTTGGGTTTACGGTATACCTCCAAGAGGGTTTTATTTACGTCTCATCATGGTACATCTACCTACCAAATTTCGTAAATTTAGGAGAAACGTGTCGTCGGGGCTACTCAATAGGGGGCGCTAGCGAGCCAATTTGCCACACCCGAGCACGAAACCCATATCAGATATTTATTTCACGCACGTCTGACACGTGTGCAAAATTTGAAAACGCGTTCATTATCCCAAGCACCTCATTTTTAGGCGCAAAGACAAGGATGAATAATAAGAATAATAAGAATAATAATCATTTGAAATACAATAGGTCCTCGGACCGACTTTGTCGGTGCTCGGGCCCTAATAATAATCATTTGAAATACAATAGGTCCTCGGACCGACTTTGTCGGTGCTCGGGCCCTAATTAAAGCCGCAAGCGGCATTTCGCGGGTTATAGCCTTTCGCGCTCAAAGCGCCCCCCCCTAGTCGCCGATTTGAATGAAACTTTCAGCGGATGTTTCAGCTGCTCTTGTGAACATATGCTGCAAGTTTGGAGACGATGGGCCAAAGGCTTGGGAAGTTAGGTCTATTGATGTGCTGAGCCCGCCCCTTAAAAATGAATTGGTCAATAACTTCACAACACAATGACGTATCAACAAGCTTTATGCAACTTTTGATGAGCCTGGTCCAATAGTGATTCGCAGAAAATATGCCAGCAATCAGACCTACGGTTTAGGAGGAGATGTCAAAAATGTGTTTTTCAAAGAATTCAACATGGCAGAAAATCTAGTCAGTGGACTGTCATGGTCCAAGAGACTTTTTTGTAGATCACATTCAGCAGCACATGTCTGTCAAATTTCTAATCGATGGGACTTATGGTGTGAGGGGGCTGACCTTGAAAATGTATATAGCGCCACCAAGTGGCCAATTGTTTTCATATTTTATGTGAAGCATTATGACATCATGTACAGTTATGGTACCAAGTTTCATGTCTCTAGCTCGTTCCAGCTCACAGCAAATTGAGCAAAGGCATAATTTAGCATAAAATGCTGAATAGGCCACGCCCACATGCACCGATCAATATCACACTTCAGGTCTGTGTTAATACTTGCCCCCAGAGTATATGCACCAAATTTGATAAAATTCTGTCCACCGGATCTTGCGATATAAGTTTTTGACAGTTTTGGCGCCCCCTATGGGTCAAGCGGAAAATGCTTTGGTACGCCTATTCCCAAACACGTACTGAAGATATCTACCAAGATTTGTGATGATTTGACTAATGGTCAATGAATTATGGCCAATTTCCTGCTAAGCTCCGACCATTGAAAAGTTTGTTGGTCAACAGATTCATAACGCAATGAGGTATCAACACGATTTATGCAACATTAGATGACATTAGTCCAATAATGATCCACAGAAAATTTGGTAGAAATCGGACCAACGGTTTAGGAGGAGATGTCAAAAATGCGTTTTTCAAAAAATCCAATATGGCGGAAAATAATGCCAGGCGGACTTTAGTAGTCCCAGAGGCTTTATTGTAGATCACACGGAGCTGCACATGTGTGTCAAGTTTCAAGTCAATCGGACTTACGGTGTGCGGGGCGTGGCCTTGCAAACATCGCATGTTTGGGCGTTAATTACAGCGCCACCATGTGGCCGATTGGTGTCATAGTTCTTGAGAAGCACATGCACATCATTTGCAGTTATCGTGCAAAGTTTCGTTTTTCTCGCTCATTCCAGCTCACGGCAAATTGAGCCGCGGCATAAGACAACAAATAATAATAATAATATCAAATTCACGCAAACTCAATAGGGTTATGCCCCTTCGGGGCTATAACCCTAATAATTAAAGCCGCAAGCGGCATTTCGCGGGTTATAGCCTTTCGCGCTCAAAGCGCCCCCCTAGTCGCCGATTTGAATGAAACTTTCAGCGGATGTTTCAGCTGCTCTTGTGAACGTTTGCTGCAAGTTTGGAGACGATGGGCCAAAGGCTTGGGAAGTTAGGTCTATTGATGTGCTGAGCCCGCCCCTTAAAAATGAATTGGTCAATAACTTCACAACACAATGACATATCAACAAGCTTTATGCAACTTTTGATGAGCCTGGTCCAATAATGATTCGCAGAAAATATGCCAGCAATCAGACCTACGGTTTAGGAGGAGATGTCAAAAATGTGTTTTTCAAAGAATTCAACATGGCGGAAAATCTAGTCAGTGGACTTTCGTGGTCCAAGAGACTTTTTTGTAGATCACATTCAGCAGCACATGTCTGTCAAATTTCTAATCGATGGGACTTATGGTGTGAGGGGGCTGGCCGTGAAAAATTTTATAGCGCCACCATGTGGCCAATTGTTTTCATATTTTATGTGAAGCATTATGACATCATGTACAGTTATGGTACCAAGTTTCATGTCTCTAGCTCGTTCCAGCTCACAGCAAATTGAGCAAAGGCATAATTTAGCATAAAATGCTGAATAGGCCACGCCCACATGCACCGATCAATATCACACTTCAGGTCTGTGTTAATACTTGCCCCCAGAGTATATGCACCAAATTTGATAAAATTCTGTCCACCGGATCTTGCGATATAAGTTTTTGACAGTTTTGGCGCCCCCTATGGGTCAAGCGGAAAATGCTTTGGTACGCCTATTCCCAAACACGTATTGAAGCTATCTACCAAGATTTGTGATGATTTGACTAATGGTCAATGAATTATGGCCAATTTCCTGCTAAGCTCCGACCATTGAAAAGTTTGTTGGTCAACAGATTCATAACGCAATGAGGTATCAACACGCTTTATGCAACGTTAGATGACATTAGTCCAATAATGATCCACAGAAAATTTGGTAGAAATCGGACCAACGGTTTAGGAGGAGATGTCAAAAATGCGTTTTTCAAAAAATCCAATATGGCGGAAAATAATGCCAGGCGGACTTTAGTGGTCCCAGAGGCTTTATTGTAGATCACACGGAGCTGCACATGTGTGTCAAGTTTCAAGTCAATCGGACTTACGGTGTGCGGGGCGTGGCCTTGCCAACATCGCATGTTTGGGCGTTAATTACAGCGCCACCATGTGGTCGATTGGGGTCATAGTTCTTGAGAAGCAGCTGCACATCATTTCCAGTTAGTGTGCCAAGTTTCATGTTTCTCGCTCATTCCAGCTCACGGCAAATTGCGCCTATTCGGCAGACAACAAATAATAATAATAAGAATTAAAGCCGCAAGCGGCATTTCGCGGGTTATAGCTTTTCGCGCTCAAAGCGCCCCCCTAGTCGCCGATATAAATGAACGTTTCAGCGGATGTTTCAGCTCTCCTTGTGAACGTATGCTGCAAGTTTGGAGACGATGGGCCAAAGGCTTGGGAAGTTAGGTCTATTGATGTGCTGAGCCCGCCCCTTAAAAATGAATTGGTCAATAACTTCACAACACAATGACAAATCAACAAGCTTTATGCAACTTTTGATGAGCCTGGTCCAATAATGATTCGCAGAAAATATGCCAGCAATCAGACCTACGGTTTAGGAGGAGATGTCAAAAATGTGTTTTTCAAAGAATTCAACATGGCGGAAAATCTAGTCAGTGGACTTTCGTGGTTCAAGAGACTTTTTTGTAGATCACATTCAGCAGCACATGTCTGTCAAATTTCTAATCGATGGGACTTATGGTGTGAGGGGGCTGCCCGTGAAAATTTTTATAGCGCCACCATGTGGCCAATTGTTTTCATATTTTATGTGAAGAATTATGACATCATGTACAGTTATGGTACCAAGTTTCATGTCTCTAGCTCGTTCCAGCTCACAGCAAATTGAGCAAAGGCATAATTTAGCATAAAATGCTGAATAGGCCACGCCCACATGCACCGATCAATATCACACTTCAGGTCTGTGTTAATACTTGCCCCCAGAGTATGTGCATCAAATTTGATAAAATTCTGTCCACCGGATCTTGCGCTATAAATGTTTGACAGTTTTGGCGCCCCCTATGGGTCAAGCGGAAAATGCTTTAGTACGCCTATTCCCAAACACGTACTGAAGATATCTACCAAGATTTGTGATGATTGGATTAATGGTCCATGAATTATGGCCAATTTCTTGCTAAGCTCCTCCCATTGAAAAGTTCGTTGGTCAACAGATTCATAACGCAATGAGGTATCAACACGCTTTATGCAACGTTAGATGACATTAGTCCAATGATGATCCGCAGAAAATTTGGTAGAAATCGGACCAACGGTTTAGGAGGAGATGTCAAAAATGTGTTTTTCAAAAAATCCAATATGGCGGAAAATCTAGTTAGGCGGACTTTAGTGGTCCCAGAGGCTTTATTGTAGATCACACGGAGCTGCACATGTGTGTCAAGTTTCAAGTCAATCGGACTTACGGTGTGCGGGGCGTGGCCTTGCCAAAATCGCATGTTTGGGCGTTAATTACAGCGCCACCATGTGGTCGATTGGGGTCATAGTTCTTGAGAAGCAGCTGCACATCATTTCCAGTTAGTGTGCCAAGTTTCATGTTTCTCGCTCATTCCAGCTCACGGCAAATTGCGCCTATTCGGCAGACAACAAATAATAATAATAAGAATTAAAGCCGCAAGCGGCATTTCGCGGGTTATAGCCTTTCGCGCTCAAAGCGCCCCCCTAGTCGCCGATTTGAATGAAACTTTCAGCGGATGTTTCAGCTGCTCTTGTGAACATATGCTGCAAGTTTGGAGACGATGGGCCAAAGGCTTGGGAAGTTAGGTCTATTGATGTGCTTAGCCCGCCCCTTAAAAATGAATTGGTCAATAACTTCACAACACAATGACATATCAACAAGCTTTATGCAACTTTTGATGAGCCTGGTCCAATAATGATTCGCAGAAAATATGCCAGCAATCAGACCTACGGTTTAGGAGGAGATGTCAAAAATGTGTTTTTCAAAGAATTCAACATGGCGGAAAATCTAGTCAGTGGACTTTCGTGGTCCAAGAGACTTTTTTGTAGATCACATTCAGCAGCACATGTCTCTCAAATTTCTAATCGATGGGACTTATGGTGTGAGGGGGCTGGCCGTGAAAAACTTTATAGCGCCACCATGTGGCCAATTGTTTTCATATTTTATGTGAAGCATTATGACATCATGTACAGTTATGGTACCAAGTTTCATGTCTCTAGCTCGTTCCAGCTCACAGCAAATTGAGCAAAGGCATAATTGGCCAATAGGCCACGCCCACATGCACCGATCAATATCACACTTCAGGTCTGTGTTAATACTTGCCCCCAGAGTATATGCACCAAATTTGATAAAATTCTGTCCACCGGATCTTGCGCTATAAATGTTTGACAGTTTTGGCGCCCCCTATGGGTCAAGCGGAAAATGCTTTAGTACGCCAATTCCCAAACACGTATTGAAGATATCTACCAAGATTTGTGATGATTGGATTAATGGTCCATGAATTATGGCCAATTTCCTGCTAAGCTCCTCCCATTGAAAAGTTCGTTGGTCAACAGATTCATAACGCAATGAGGTATCAACACGCTTTATGCAACGTTAGATGACATTAGTCCAATAATGATCCTCAGAAAATTTGGTAGAAATCGGACCAACGGTTTAGGAGGAGATGTCAAAAATGTGTTTTTCAAAAAATCCAATATGGCGGAAAATAATGTTAGGCGGACTTTAGTGGTCCCAGAGGCTTTATTGTAGATCACACGGAGCTGCACATGTGTGTCAAGTTTCAAGTCAATCGGACTTACGGTGTGCGGGGCGTGGCCTTGCCAACATCGCATGTTTGGGCGTTAATTACAGCGCCACCATGTGGTCGATTGGGGTCATAGTTCTTGAGAAGCAGCTGCACATCATTTCCAGTTAGTGTGCCAAGTTTCATGTTTCTCGCTCATTCCAGCTCACGGCAAATTGCGCCTATTCGGCAGACAACAAATAATAATAATAAGAATTAAAGCCGCAAGCGGCATTTCGCGGGTTATAGCTTTTCGCGCTCAAAGCGCCCCCCTAGTCGCCGATATAAATGAACGTTTCAGCGGATGTTTCAGCTCTCCTTGTGAACGTATGCTGCAAGTTTGGAGACGATGGGCCAAAGGCTTGGGAAGTTAGGTCTATTGATGTGCTGAGCCCGCCCCTTAAAAATGAATTGGTCAATAACTTCACAACACAATGACAAATCAACAAGCTTTATGCAACTTTTGATGAGCCTGGTCCAATAATGATTCGCAGAAAATATGCCAGCAATCAGACCTACGGTTTAGGAGGAGATGTCAAAAATGTGTTTTTCAAAGAATTCAACATGGCGGAAAATCTAGTCAGTGGACTTTCGTGGTTCAAGAGACTTTTTTGTAGATCACATTCAGCAGCACATGTCTGTCAAATTTCTAATCGATGGGACTTATGGTGTGAGGGGGCTGCCCGTGAAAATTTTTATAGCGCCACCATGTGGCCAATTGTTTTCATATTTTATGTGAAGAATTATGACATCATGTACAGTTATGGTACCAAGTTTCATGTCTCTAGCTCGTTCCAGCTCACAGCAAATTGAGCAAAGGCATAATTTAGCATAAAATGCTGAATAGGCCACGCCCACATGCACCGATCAATATCACACTTCAGGTCTGTGTTAATACTTGCCCCCAGAGTATGTGCATCAAATTTGATAAAATTCTGTCCACCGGATCTTGCGCTATAAATGTTTGACAGTTTTGGCGCCCCCTATGGGTCAAGCGGAAAATGCTTTAGTACGCCTATTCCCAAACACGTACTGAAGATATCTACCAAGATTTGTGATGATTGGATTAATGGTCCATGAATTATGGCCAATTTCCTGCTAAGCTCCTCCCATTGAAAAGTTCGTTGGTCAACAGATTCATAACGCAATGAGGTATCAACACGCTTTATGCAACGTTAGATGACATTAGTCCAATGATGATCCGCAGAAAATTTGGTAGAAATCGGACCAACGGTTTAGGAGGAGATGTCAAAAATGTGTTTTTCAAAAAATCCAATATGGCGGAAAATCTAGTTAAGCGGACTTTAGTGGTCCCAGAGGCTTTATTGTAGATCACACGGAGCTGCACATGTGTGTCAAGTTTCAAGTCAATCGGACTTACGGTGTGCGGGGCGTGGCCTTGCCAAAATCGCATGTTTGGGCGTTAATTACAGCGCCACCATGTGGTCGATTGGGGTCATAGTTCTTGAGAAGCAGCTGCACATCATTTCCAGTTAGTGTGCCAAGTTTCATGTTTCTCGCTCATTCCAGCTCACGGCAAATTGCGCCTATTCGGCAGACAACAAATAATAATAATAAGAATTAAAGCCGCAAGCGGCATTTCGCGGGTTATAGCCTTTCGCGCTCAAAGCGCCCCCCTAGTCGCCGATTTCAATGAAACTTTCAGCGGATGTTTCAGCTCCTCTTGTGAACATATGCTGCAAGTTTGGAGACGATGGGCCAAAGGCTTGGGAAGTTAGGTCTATTGATGTGCTGAGCCCGCCCCTTAAAAATGAATTGGTCAATATCTTCACAACGCAATGACATATCAACAAGCTTTATGCAACTTTTGATGAGCCTGGTCCAATAATGATTCGCAGAAAATATGCCAGCAATCAGACCTACGGTTTAGGAGGAGATGTCAAAAATGTGTTTTTCAAAGAATTCAACATGGCAGAAAATCTAGTCAGTGGACTGTCATGGTCCAAGAGACTTTTTTGTAGATCACATTCAGCAGCACATGTCTGTCAAATTTCTAATCGATGGGACTTATGGTGTGAGGGGGCTGGCCGTGAAAATTTTTATAGCGCCACCATGTGGCCAATTGTTTTCATATTTTATGTGAAGCATTATGACATCATGTACAGTTATGGTACCAAGTTTCATGTCTCTAGCTCGTTCCAGCTCACAGCAAATTGAGCAAAGGCATAATTTAGCATAAAATGCTGAATAGGCCACGCCCACATGCACCGATCAATATCACACTTCAGGTCTGTGTTAATACTTGCCCCCAGAGTATGTGCACCAAATTTGATAAAATTCTGTCCACCGGATCTTGCGATATAAGTTTTTGACAGTTTTGACGCCCCCTATGGGTCAAGCGGAAAATGCTTTGGTACGCCTATTCCCAAACACGTATTGAAGCTATCTACCAAGATTTGTGATGATTTGACTAATGGTCAATGAATTATGGCCAATTTCCTGCTAAGCTCCGACCATTGAAAAGTTTGTTGGTCAACAGATTCATAACGCAATGAGGTATCAACACGCTTTATGCAACTTTAGATGACATTAGTCCAATAATGATCCACAGAAAATTTGGTAGAAATCGGACCAACGGTTTAGGAGGAGATGTCAAAAATGCGTTTTTCAAAAAATCCAATATGGCGGAAAATAATGCCAGGCGGACTTTAGTGGTCCCAGAGGCTTTATTGTAGATCACACGGAGCTGCACATGTCTGTCAAGTTTCAAGTCAATCGGACTTACGGTGTGCGGGGCGTGGCCTTGCAAACATCGCATGTTTGGGCGTTAATTACAGCGCCACCATGTGGTCGATTGGGGTCATAGTTCTTGAGAAGCAGCTGCACATCATTTCCATTTAGTGTGCAAAGTTTCATGTTTCTCGCTCATTCCAGCTCACGGCAAATTGCGCCGCTGCGGCAGACAACAAATAATAATAATAATATCAAATTCACACAAACTCAATAGGGTTATGCCCCTTCGGGGCTATAACCCTAATAATAACAAATCGGAGCAAACTTAGAAGGGTTATGCCCCTTCGGGGCTATAACCCTAATAATAACAAATCGGAGCAAACTTAGAAGGGTTATGCCCCTTCGGGGCTATAACCATAATA
The DNA here is from genome assembly GCF_043250625.1 of Sebastes fasciatus. NCBI lineage: Eukaryota > Metazoa > Chordata > Actinopteri > Perciformes > Sebastidae > Sebastes > Sebastes fasciatus. Next base: position 32,640,489 of record NC_133811.1, read on the forward strand.
ATAACAAACCGGCGCAAACTCAATAGGGTTATGCCCCTTCGGGGCTATAACCCTAATTAAAGCCGGGTGACAGAGCGGTGACAGGTAGAATAACCATTCTTTCTATCCCAAAACGTGCAGCACGTTGGCGTTTTAACTCCACTCTACTGCAGAATGAAATCTTCCAAAATGAAATGAAAGAACATTTAGATGAATTTATTGCAATTAATAAACCGTCAGTGAATGATCCTGGTATTCTGTGGGAGGCATTGAAGGGATGCATCAGGGATAAAACAATTGGGTTTGCTTCCAATCTAAACAAATCTAGACTGCAGCATATTCAGAAATTAGAAAAAGACATCTCTGAAGTAGAAAATATGATGACCTTGAATGTTACACCAGAGTTGGTACGTAAGAGGGAGCTACTCCGTAAAGACCTCAATCATTTACTTACACATAGAGCAGACTTCCTCATGCATAGAACAAGACAAAATTATTATTTAAACGGTGCACAACCAAGTCACTTACTGGCACTAAAACTTAAAACCAGCGAAAGACTAGCAAATATAACTTCTATTAAATCCGCCACTGGTAAATTGTGTACAGACCCAATAGAAATCAATGATAACTTTAAGGCCTTCTACTCATCTCTATATACATCAGAGATAAATTACGACAGTCGATCCTGCGCTAGCTTTTTAAACCCACTGCAGCTTCCGCAGTTTTCTCAGGAGGATCGTGTTGTTCTTGATGCCCCTTTATCTTTACCTGAACTCCATAAAGCTCTCCTGTCAATGAACAAAGGCAAGTCACCAGGCTTAGACGGGTTACCTCCAGAATTCTATTTAGCCTTTTGGCCCCAAGTAGGACCTCTCTTATGGGATATGATTCTTTCTGCAATTTCTAAGGGTTCATTTTGCAAAAATAATAACTTAGCCATTATCTCTTTACTTTTAAAAAAAGGCAAGGATCCACAGGATTGCTCAAATTATCGACCACTATCACTACTGAATACTGATATCAAGCTATATGCCAAAGCACTAGCCTCTCGATTGGAACCGCATATGAATTATCTCATTCATGAGGATCAGACAGGCTTTATCAAAAACCGCCTTGCCTCAGACAATCTACGCCGTCTGAGTTTTCTAATAACACTGACTGTTCAACAGCTATCCTTTCTCTCGATGCGGAGAAGGCTTTTGATCGCCTTGAGTGGCATTTTCTATGGTCAGTGTTACGCCGCATGGGCTTTGGTAATCATTTTATTACTATGATTCAAGTTCTTTACTCAAATCCCACTGCTATGGTATTGACGGGGAACATCTTTTCTAAACAATTCCTTGTATCTCGTAGCTCCCGCCAGGGCTGCCCTCTTTCTCCTTTGTTATTTGCCCTCTCTCTGGAACCTGTGGCCCAGGCTGTCCGACAATCAGTTAGCCATGAACCTATCAATATGCATAAAACCAAGCACTTTATTTCCCTATATGCTGATGATATATTACTATTTATTCAGGATGTCTCTCGGTCTCTTACCCATCTGCTAAATATATTCAATAGTTTTAGCCAGATCTCGGGATATAAAGTTAACTGGGCTAAATCTGCTTTACTCCCACTCAATGCTTCAGCAAGACAGTTGACCTCTATATCCAATATTCCGGTGGTTCAGAACATCAAATACTTAGGAGTGTCAATCTTCCCTTCAATTGCAAACATTATAAAAAACAACTACAACGTACTGGTGACAGAGATTGAAGCAGATTTACAAAGATGGAAAACCCTCCCATTATCATTCCATTCTCGCATCTCCACTATTAAAATGAATGTCCTCCCAAGAAGCAACTTTCTCAGCTCAATGGTACCTTTACAACCACCTAAAGACCACTGGAAAAAAATTTATTCTTTAATGTTGAGGTTTATATGGGGGAATAAAAAGTCAAGACTGAAACTATTAACTCTCCAAAGGCCAAAAGATGAAGGGGGCCTCGGTGTACCTAACTTCCAGTGGTATCATTGGTCGTTCGTACTGCATCCTGTCTCCAAATGGTTAAATCCTGCTTCTCGGGTGTCTTGGAGGCCAATGGAAGAGAACATGGTGCACCCTCACAGGTTACAAGACCTGATATACTCCAACATTCCACTCAAACAATCAAAAGAGAAATTTGGCTCAATTATAACCGAAGTAATCTCTACCTGGCGTCTTGCCGAAAAGCACTGTAAAATTTTATCTAACTGGTATCTTCACTCTCCCATTTTTAATAATGTTGACCTCCGTTTGGGTAGCCAACCAATTTCGTTTTCTCAATGGAGCAGTAAAGGGGTGCACACTTTTGGTGACATCTATGGTCCTCATGGCCTACAAGCATTCCAAGACATCCAGAAACATTTTAATTTACCTGGTTCATCATTCTTTTTCTATCTTCAACTCCACACAGCGATGCGCACTTATGGTGTGCCTTGGAACATATCTCTTCCCATACATGCATTTCACACAGCTCTTACCAGCCCTAGTGGACTGGTCTCGAAAATATACTCTATCTTACATAAGGCCTCCTGTAAGCCACTAACTATTGACAGACTGTGGAAGACGGACCTCTCTCCAAATAACTCCAACCTAAATTGGAAACTAATCTGGCAGAACATCCAACTATCTTCCAGGAACCCCAACCATCAAGTTATACATTTCAATTTCATACACAGAACATATTTCACCCCCCACATATTGCATAAATGTAAAGCTTTACCATCACCAAACTGCACCTTATGCAATCAAAATGCATTAGGTACTTTTTTCCATATGGTTTGGGGGTGTCCAAGGGTTGCAGAGTTCTGGAAAAAGGTTGCAGAGATGCTATCAAACATATTGTCAAATACAATTCCTTATTCACCTGAAGTCCTGTTACTTAATGACAGCTCCAACCTGGAACTCTGTGTTAAGCAGAGACGTCTCTGGTTAGCTGGCCTTACAGCTGCAAAACGACTAATAGCTTGCAGATGGAAAGCTCCACATTCTGTCAATATACAAAGATGGCTTCTTGACTTCTTAGATATAGCAGGTATGGAACACTGGGCTGCCAACATGCATTTGGCAAAAAGGGAAAATATATCACATTGGAAACAAGCAATCACTACAATTAAATCCTTCATATAATTGTTCTCCGTGTCCCAAAGGTCTAGGGTGGGTGGGATGGGAGGGAACCAAAAGGGAGGGATTCGGGGGTGGGGGGAGCAGAAGTTTTTATTTAAATGACTTTTTGTTGTTGTTTGTTGTTATTTTCCTTCTTCCTGTTTGTTTGTTTTTTGTTTTTTTTCATTTTCTTTTTTCTGTAGCTGCTTGCCAATTCTGTATTGATTAGTACATGGACATTTTTGATTATATATATATATTGTTTTACTTTATTGGTGATCTATCAATTTGTAACCCCACCCTATATAATTTTGCTTAAATACCAATAAAAAATTGATCACAAAAAAAAAAGAATAATTAAAGCCGCAAGCGGCATTTCGCGGGTTATTGCTTATTGTTTATTGCTTTGTGGCAGCTGCCAATTCTCTGGTGTTTGCTGTTGTTTCCCTTTTCCCTGGTGTTTTTCTGGTTGAGTTGCTGAGTGATTAGAGGGTTATTCAGTTCACCTGTTGCAGGGTGTGGGGACTGGCTCTTAAATGATAGTTGAGAGCAGCTTGGTGGTTCCCCTCTTGGCCAATCAGGGTGCAACGACGCCCTTTCTGTAGGGCTTAAAAGAGGAGGGAAACTGCACACCCAGTGTCATTCTGATCTCTCCTTCACTCAATGCAACATGTGTTATCAGCTTTACCAGAAACTCTGGTCTGTTTTGGGCCCTTTTGGGATTCTGTGATCTTTGTGTTTTGTTTGTTGAGAGTGTTGACTCCTAGTTGGGGAAACAAGTTAAGTGCCAACCAATTGGGTTACCTGCACTGGGACGATTAGGTGCTATTTGTGCAACAGCTGGCTTGCCTTACAATAGCCTAACGCCTGCAGGCTGTATTTTTGTATTCTATTCATTTGTTGATTTTCACTGAAACCCTTTATACCCATTTCTTTTAGTGTATTTTATTTGGTAAAACTTTAAAGGAGGGTAAAGGGAAAACCACAAACCAATATTTCAGTTTCCTTAATTGTTTGTTAATAGAGAGGCATTTGTTCATTATTATTATTATTAAGAAGGCATTTTATTTTATATTATTATGTGGATGGGAACTGTTTTTCAGTCTTCTGACTGACAACTAAAGTCTGGGGAACTCAGTACCGCCACAGCTTTTGTCATTACAGTTAATTGTTTTTTTAAATCCCCCCCATCCAGTCTATTTTGGCAATTCCATAATATTCCTTTCCTGACTTATTTGCAGACTAAGTTGATTACCCAATCATTTGCCAGATTTTTCCACGGAGGGGATGTTTTATTCCCAGTGCCCAGGGATGACTTCTGGCCAGAGCCCTTTACAGATGACAAATGGTCAGAGCCTGGAGTGGGTGGCAATTGGCCAGAGCCCAGAGAGCCAGCATCAGCTGGACCCTCCTCCCTGGTCTGCACTCCTGGCTCGGCCTTCTGGTTCAGGTTTGGATCCTAAGAGAGTGACAGACAGACACAGAGAGGACGGAGGGAGGGAGACACACACGTCTTAGTAAATAGTTAACAACATTTTTAGATCCATACGGACACCTAAACATCAACATAAATTTATGATATTTAATACCTTGTCTATGACTGCCATCAGCTTAAGCATTTCTTTGCCAACTACTAGTAAGTATTTGGTCAACTACTTAAGTTGCTGATTTAATACAAAAACATTTACATTGTGTGGACCTTCTGCAGTCATGCAGAGGGACTTCTTAAAATCTAGTGCCCTTTAAAGACTAAAGAATATTTGAAACATTGTGGTTATGCAAGAGATGTAATTACATTTTTCCAGTTATGATTGATAACTCATTCAGCAAGATGGGTATTGTTAGCATTTTATCGATACTACTACTCTTATCGACACTCCTTATCGGTTCTGTTCATCGATACTGTTAGTTTTTTTTTTCATTACAGTTAGTTGTTTTTTAATTTTATTGACCACACCCCCATTCTCTGTTTGAAAAAGAATGTTAACCAAAAAACAGAAAGTAACACTGGCTGTAGGGGGCCTCTAAAACATTACAATTGTTTTAAAAAAAAGAGAATTCAGAACAGAATTACAATTTATACATATCTCAAAGTCACTATATTAACTCACTATATCTCACTGGAAACAAGTCTAACGTGTCTATAACATACATGATATTGTTGTGTGAAGTTTATATAAGATCAATGTTGTAGGAAGTTTGTAAAACAGTCCAGAGGGACCTAACCTTTAGTACGATGCATAAATTGTGCTAATGAGCAAGAGCATTGTGCAGGATCTTCTGTTTTCAACATTAAAGAACACTCATGGGATTTTAGCAACGTCCACTCCATTATTTGTCTAAAGGGGTTTTATGCAAAATCAAAGTCAGCAAAATAAAGAAATCTCTTTAAGAATATATTGACTCTGCATCACCCACCATTGAACCCTTCCTGATGTTCCATGCCTTCTTCGCAGCATCAGCTCGTCTGTGGCTCTTTTTGATTGGCATCTGTGAAAATAAATCACATGTTGGCACAATTCCTTTTTTTTTTTTTTTTTAAAGTTATTTTTTTGGGGGCATTTTCCATTTTTATTGACAGGACAGTGGATAGAGTCTTGAAAGGGGGGAGAGAGAGAGTGGATGCGGAAAGGGCCACAGGCCGGATTCGAACCGGGCTTTAACTTAAAGAGCTTTCTCTTGTACTTCTTCAGCTAATAAAGTTAATTTAACTTTACAATGAAGTTCACATTAATCTACAGTTTCACATCATGTGATTAATGTACTCATGTCATGATTAACCACAACCATAGATGCACTGACCTTGCTGGCAAACCTCAAGGAGTTTAGGGTTTCCCCAAAGCTGTCTGGCTCTGGGGCGATGTTCACAAACATCAGCCTGGGATGAGAAAAAACACAAACTCATTAGAATAACTCAGAATGATCTCCTCTCCTAAATACATTTACCTGGGTGAGAATTTAAAACCAGCAAACCAATACCAAAGATCAGTAAAGTCATAATTAGTCTGCCCTGCTTTGGGAGGCAACAGCTCTTGTATGGAGGCGGAGCTTACATGCAGTCAAATCAGCTTCTCAATTTTGGATAAAACCTCTTACTGTGGACAAATGATTGAAAAGAGTGGTTTGCTGCCTTGAACTCAAGTGACGCAACATAAAAGAGCATCTGTTGGAGCCGACCACTGATGTCTTGAAACTACAGTATGTTGTTCAAGAACTCACGTTTTGCTATTTCCTCCCAAGCATCCCTGAAGCAGGTAGGTCAGCTTAGAGTTTCTGTAGGGAACATAGCTCTCCTGGAACACAAACAAAATCAGTTTATGTCACAAACTAAATGAACACTGAAAGGCAAGCTGTAAATAAAGCATTCATCTTAAAGGCCCAGACACACCAAGCCGATATCAAAGAACTATCAGCGACGAGAGCAAAATGCTGTCATATGGGTTTTATCCTCATAGAAAAACACCTCTCGCAGTCAGGTTCAGTGCAGACTCATTATAAACATGAAAATAACTCAAAACATGTAAATCAAATAAGACACAATAAAAAAAATATTTTACAGACCCCTATGGCTGTCATGAAAATTACACTGTACCACAACATACTTAAAATGAATACTATAATTACTGAACACGGTAATGGGAGTACAACACATATACACATATCTGTTTTGAGCCCAGAGAGAGCAAAATGCTGTCATATGGGTTTTATCCTCATAGAAAAACACCTAACATGAGAAAAGGACGAGCTTACATGTGGATCCCACGGGAAGATAAAACACCTAACATGAGAAAAGGACGAGCTTACATGTGGATCCCACGGGAAGATAAAACACCTAACATGAGAAAAGGACGAGCTTACATGTGGATCCCACGGGAAGATAAAACACCTAACATGAGAAAAGGACGAGCTTACATGTGGATCCCACGGGAAGATAAAACACCTAACATGAGAAAAGGACGAGCTTACATGTGGATCCCACGGGAAGATAAAACACCTAACATGAGAAAAGGACGAGCTTACATGTGGATCCCACGGGAAGATAAAACACCTAACATGAGAAAAGGACGAGCTTACATGTGGATCCCACGGGAAGATAAAACACCTAACATGAGAAAAGGACGAGCTTCAATGTGGATCCCACGGGAAGATAAAACACCTAACATGAGAAAAGGACGAGCTTACATGTGGATCCCACGGGAAGATAAAACACCTAACATGAGAAAAGGACGAGCTTCAATGTGGATCCCACGGGAAGATAAAACACCTAACATGAGAAAAGGACGAGCTTACATGTGGATCCCACGGGAAGATAAAACACCTAACATGAGAAAAGGACGAGCTTACATGTGGATCCCACGGGAAGATAAAACACCTAACATGAGAAGGACGAGCTTACATGTGGATCCCACGGGAAGATAAAACACCTAACATGAGAAAAGGACGAGCTTACATGTGGATCCCACGGGAAGATAAAACACCTAACATGAGAAAAGGACGAGCTTACATGTGGATCCCACGGGAAGATAAAACACCTAACATGAGAAAAGGACGAGTTTACATGTGGATCCCACGGGAAGATAAAACACCTAACATGAGAAAAGGACGAGCTTACATGTGGATCCCACGGGAAGATAAAACACCTAACATGAGAAAAGGACGAGCTTACATGTGGATCCCACGGGAAGATAAAACACCTAACATGAGAAAAGGACGAGCTTACATGTGGATCCCACGGGAAGATAAAACACCTAACATGAGAAAAGGACGAGCTTACATGTGGATCCCACGGGAAGATAAAACACCTAACATGAGAAAAGGACGAGCTTACATGTGGATCCCACGGGAAGATAAAACACCTAACATGAGAAAAGGACGAGCTTACATGTGGATCCCACGGGAAGATAAAACACCTAACATGAGAAAAGGACGAGCTTCAATGTGGATCCCACGGGAAGATAAAACACCTAACATGAGAAAAGGACGAGCTTACATGTGGATCCCACGGGAAGATAAAACACCTAACATGAGAAAAGGACGAGCTTCAATGTGGATCCCACGGGAAGATAAAACACCTAACATGAGAAAAGGACGAGCTTACATGTGGATCCCACGGGAAGATAAAACACCTAACATGAGAAAAGGACGAGCTTACATGTGGATCCCACGGGAAGATAAAACACCTAACATGAGAAAAGGACGAGCTTCAATGTGGATCCCACGGGAAGATAAAACACCTAACATGAGAAAAGGACGAGCTTACATGTGGATCCCACGGGAAGATAAAACACCTAACATGAGAAAAGGACGAGCTTACATGTGGATCCCACGGGAAGATAAAACACCTAACATGAGAAAAGGACGAGCTTACATGTGGATCCCACGGGAAGATAAAACACCTAACATGAGAAAAGGACGAGTTTACATGTGGATCCCACGGGAAGATAAAACACCTAACATGAGAAAAGGACGAGCTTACATGTGGATCCCACGGGAAGATAAAACACCTAACATGAGAAAAGGACGAGCTTACATGTGGATCCCACGGGAAGATAAAACACCTAACATGAGAAAAGGACGAGCTTACATGTGGATCCCACGGGAAGATAAAACACCTAACATGAGAAAAGGACGAGCTTACATGTGGATCCCACGGGAAGATAAAGCGGCGACACGTGTTTAGCTAGTTAGCTTAGCCTCTCAAAACTCACTTTACAAGCAAAAAGCACGACAGAAAATGACCCAGTTCGTCTGTCCTAATGATACTATGAAAGAGTAAACTGCTCTGTGTAATTAAATCAACATTAAAACATTAGAATTCACACTTTACATCGCGCCACTTTAGATACATACCTCTCGCAGTCAGGTTCAGTGCAGACTGACGAGAGAGCGGAGGAGACGCAGTACGTCTGCTAACAACCACCAGAGGGCGCTGTAGCACAAACTAAAACAGTACTCCCAATACCGAGGATAAACTTAGGAACAACACAACAAGTGAGGGATTTTGGTGAAATTAATACATATTGCAATAAAACACATAACATAAGAAATAAAAATTACAAATATTATTTACTGTCACTTCTTCTATCTGTTACACCTATGCAACTCAAATCAGTATGTGGCATCTTCTTTAAGGTGAGTTTGATGTGGTACTGTTGAGAGACATGTTTGTTATGGTAACTGTGACATCCATCCATGAAGATATTGACATTTTTTTCTTTTCTACAATGTAAAAAAATGTCTGATTAGACAGTAAATACATCAGTACTTGCTACCGTGGCCTGCTGGGAAAAAAACTGTTTCCTTAACTACAAACATGCCTTTATTTATTTATTTATAGATGTGGTATACCTCTTCTGTTTTGGCCAGTGTGATCGCCTTGTTGTCGCTGGTCAGGAGCTGAATGTGCTTGCTGAGGCCTCCCTCCACCAGGGGGCGCACTCTGCAAAAGACCCTGATATTGCCCTGCATGAAAAGGGTGGTGGACAAAGTAGTCTCATTAGTCAGAGAGAATAGTAACATTTGTTTGGCTTTGGTGTTTACAACACTACAAAAATAATTGCAAAGAAATTCAAAAAGGAAAAAAAACAAATGTTTTCCTCAGTAGAGTTAGAATAGAACTACGTAGCCCAGCCCATGGATTAGCTACTGAAAGGACTTCGATGGTGCCGTCCACCGGGCTGTGTTGATCTGTTCCACCACATTGTAACTTGCCTTGAGCTCCTGGATGGAATTGTGGAGCTGTCTGCGCTCCATCTCCCCGGCATGCAGCTCATCCTTCTGCTGGACCACAGTGTCCCTGAGAGAGCGGACCTCTTCCTCGGTGTCTCTGAGGGTCACCTGCAGGCGGGACAGAGTTGACTCCTGTACGGCAAGCTTCATCTGCAGAGGAAAGACGGACAGACGAAAAGCATACTGTTAATTCTCATCTTAAATCTGAGCAACATATCTGTTTTTAAAATAATCTTCAAACTTCTATGCACTGATCCGATACCAGAATTTATGAACCCAGAAAAAAAATCAACTTGTTTAACTGGAAATCAATTCTTTGCAGCTCCAAAATAGTAGCCTTCACTGTGCTGTCGCCGTGGATAACTACTGTTTTAGAGCAGCGAAGAAGAAAACTGATTTTTGAAAACATTTTAAGACGCATCACACGAAACGCATGGTCAGTAGTAAACAGCTGTTTAATAATAATAATAATAATAATGCAGATTTTTTAAAAATCGCGCTGGTATCAGCCAATAACGCAAGTTCAGGTATCAGAATCGGTAGTGAGAAAGAAAAAAATGTTATTGGGACATCTCTAGTATTAGCTGCTATCCAGCAGCAGACTTTATACCTTGAGAGTTTGCAGCTCCGTCTCTTGGCTGTCCCGGAGAGTCTCCATGACCTTGTATTTGCCCTCTAAGTTGGAGAGCTCCTTTTCAAGAGTGCTCTTCTCACTAGACACTTTCTCCAACTCATTCCGGACTCCTGACAATGCCTGCAGCTCCTCCTCGTACTCACTAAAAATCACAGAACAGAAAGGTAATTTAATGGTGTCCAAACATTAGTAACACTACAATGTGATGACAGTGAAATCGATTCATTTTATTTTTACAAATGAAATGGTCCTTGTGCTGTACCTGATCTGGCGCCTCTGCCTCTCAAGATTTGTCTCCATTTCAACCACTCTTGTTTTGCTCTGGACCATCGTGTCTCTCAGAACCTCGTTCTTCTGGCTGACAGATCTGGTCTGGTAGTTACGGATCTTACCCTCCATGTCGTTGACCTTGCCCTTCAGGTCACATGCGCACCGCTTGGTGGCCCCGCCCACACCTGTACACAACAGCATCAGCAAAAGGTGTGACGGTTCCATTCAGACCTCAGAGTGTTCTCAAGAAAAAGAAAACAATCTGTGTCTGTGTCAGGACTGGAATAAGCCTGTCCAATCATTTCATTCAGACCTGTCTGCGTGCACTCTCACGTTCATTATGATCATTTTTTGGGGGAGGGGGGCTGTATTTACTGTATTCTGTAAATACAGCCGTTAAACCAAACATGAATTCACTTGATTTGACATAATTTACTAAGGAACAAGGAACCAAGTGGAGTGAATTCCTCACCTGCTTTTGTGCCAGTGGGTGCAACAGTTTCTTTCATGTTGCCTCCCTTTGCTGCAGTTGAAGCTATAGATTGTTTCAGGACACCTGATGGAACAAACAAAAGCAGTGACGAACAATGTAGAAGAAATCATGTCAAAATCATTCATCTGTTACCTTGATAATAATAATAATACTAATAATAATACTAATTAAAGCCGCAAGCGGCATTTCGCGGGTTATAGCCTTTCGCGCTCAAAGCTCCACTAGCGCCTAGAGTATGTGCACCAAATTTGATAAAATTCTGTCCACCGGATCTTGCGATATAAGTGTTTGAGAGTTTTGGCGCCCCCTATGGGTCAAGCGGAAAATGCTTTGGTACGCCTATTCCCAAAAAAAGTCAGAGTATAGTATGTCGGAGTTTTTTTTCAGACCTTTCAGACTTTTTTTTCAAACTTTTTTTCAGACTTATTTTCAAACTTTTTTTTCAGACTTTTTTTCAAATTTATTTTTCAAATTTATTTTTCAAACTTTTTTTCCAGACTTTTTTTTCAAATTTATTTTTCAAATTTATTTCAAACTTTTTTTTCAGACTTTTCAAACTTTTTTTTCAGGCTTATTTTCAAACTTTTTTTTCAGACTTCATTTTCAAACTTTTTTTTCAGACTTTATTTTCAAACTTTTTTTCAGACTTATTTTCAAATGTATTTTTCAAACTTTTTTTCCAGACTTTTTTTTCAAACTTTTTTTCAAATTTATTTTTTCAAATTTATTTCAGACTTTTTTTTCAAACTTGTTTTCAGACTTTTCAAACTTTTTTTTCAAATTTATTTTTCAAACTTTTTTTTTCAGACTTTATTTTCAAACTTTCTTCAGACTTATTTTCAAACTATTTTTTCATACATTTTTCAAATTTATTTTTCAAACTTTTTTTTCAGACTTTTTTTTCAAACTTGTTTTTCAGACTTATTTTCAAATTTATTTTTCAAACTTCTTTTCTCAGACTTTTTTTTCAGACTTATTTTCAAACTTTTTTTTCTGACATTTTTTCAGACTTTTTTTCAAATTTATTTTTAAAATTTTTTTTCAGACTTTTTTTCAAATGTTTTCAGACTTATTTTCAGATTTATTTTTCAAACTTTTTTTCCAGACTTTTTTTCAAATTTAATTTTAAAATTTATTTCAGACTTTTTTTTCAAACTTTTTTTCAGACTTTTCAAACTTTTTTTTCAAACTTTTTTTTCAGGCTTATTTTCAAACTTTTTTTTCAGACTTATTTTCAAACTATTTTTTCAGACTTTTTTTAAAATTTATTTTTAAAAATTTTTTTCAGACTTTTTTTCAAATGTTTTCAGACTTATTTTCAGATTTATTTTTCAAACTTTTTTTCCAGACTTTTTTTCAAATTTAATTTTCAAATTTATTTCAGACTTTATTTTCAAACTTTCTTCAGACTTATTTTCAAACTATTTTTTCAGACTTATTTTCAAATTTATTTTTCAAACTTCTTTTCTCAGACTTTTTTTTCAGACTTATTTTCAAACTTTTTTTTCAAATTTATTTTTCAAACTTTTTTTCAGACATTTTTTCAGACTTTTTTCCAGACTTTTTTTTCAAACTTTTTTTCAAATTTATTTTTCAAATTTATTTCAGACTTTTTTTTTCAAACTTTTTTTCAGACTTATTTTCAAATGTATTTTTCAAACTTTTTTTCCAGACTTTTTTTTCAAACTTTTTTTCAAATTTATTTTTTCAAATTTATTTCAGACTTTTTTTTCAAACTTGTTTTCAGACTTTTCAAACTTTTTTTTCAAATTTATTTTTCAAACTTTTTTTTTCAGACTTTATTTTCAAACTTTCTTCAGACTTATTTTCAAACTATTTTTTCATACATTTTTCAAATTTATTTTTCAAACTTTTTTTTCAGACTTTTTTTTCAAACTTGTTTTTCAGACTTATTTTCAAATTTATTTTTCAAACTTCTTTTCTCAGACTTTTTTTTCAGACTTATTTTCAAACTTTTTTTTCTGACATTTTTTCAGACTTTTTTTCAAATTTATTTTTAAAATTTTTTTTCAGACTTTTTTTCAAATGTTTTCAGACTTATTTTCAGATTTATTTTTCAAACTTTTTTTCCAGACTTTTTTTCAAATTTAATTTTAAAATTTATTTCAGACTTTTTTTTCAAACTTTTTTTCAGACTTTTCAAACTTTTTTTTCAAACTTTTTTTTCAGGCTTATTTTCAAACTTTTTTTTCAGACTTATTTTCAAACTATTTTTTCAGACTTTTTTTAAAATTTATTTTTAAAAATTTTTTTCAGACTTTTTTTCAAATGTTTTCAGACTTATTTTCAGATTTATTTTTCAAACTTTTTTTCCAGACTTTTTTTCAAATTTAATTTTCAAATTTATTTCAGACTTTATTTTCAAACTTTCTTCAGACTTATTTTAAAACTTTTTTCAGACTTATTTTCAAATTTATTTTTCAAACTTCTTTTCTCAGACTTTTTTTTCAGACTTATTTTCAAACTTTTTTTTCAAATTTATTTTTCAAACTTTTTTTCAGACATTTTTTCAGACTTTTTTCCAGACTTTTTTTTCAAACTTTTTTTCAAATTTATTTTTCAAATTTATTTCAGACTTTTTTTTTCAAACTTTTTTTCAGACTTATTTTCAAATGTATTTTTCAAACTTTTTTTCCAGACTTTTTTTTCAAACTTTTTTTCAAATTTATTTTTTCAAATTTATTTCAGACTTTTTTTTCAAACTTGTTTTCAGACTTTTCAAACTTTTTTTTCAAATTTATTTTTCAAACTTTTTTTTTCAGACTTTATTTTCAAACTTTCTTCAGACTTATTTTCAAACTATTTTTTCATACATTTTTCAAATTTATTTTTCAAACTTTTTTTTCAGACTTTTTTTTCAAACTTGTTTTTCAGACTTATTTTCAAATTTATTTTTCAAACTTCTTTTCTCAGACTTTTTTTTCAGACTTATTTTCAAACTTTTTTTTCTGACATTTTTTCAGACTTTTTTTCAAATTTATTTTTAAAATTTTTTTTCAGACTTTTTTTCAAATGTTTTCAGACTTATTTTCAGATTTATTTTTCAAACTTTTTTTCCAGACTTTTTTTCAAATTTAATTTTAAAATTTATTTCAGACTTTTTTTTCAAACTTTTTTTCAGACTTTTCAAACTTTTTTTTCAAACTTTTTTTTCAGGCTTATTTTCAAACTTTTTTTTCAGACTTATTTTCAAACTATTTTTTCAGACTTTTTTTAAAATTTATTTTTAAAAATTTTTTTCAGACTTTTTTTCAAATGTTTTCAGACTTATTTTCAGATTTATTTTTCAAACTTTTTTTCCAGACTTTTTTTCAAATTTAATTTTCAAATTTATTTCAGACTTTATTTTCAAACTTTCTTCAGACTTATTTTCAAACTATTTTTTCAGACTTATTTTCAAATTTATTTTTCAAACTTCTTTTCTCAGACTTTTTTTTCAGACTTATTTTCAAACTTTTTTTTCAAATTTATTTTTCAAACTTTTTTTCAGACATTTTTTCAGACTTTTTTCCAGACTTTTTTTTCAAACTTTTTTTCAAATTTATTTTTCAAATTTATTTCAGACTTTTTTTTTCAAACTTTTTTTCAGACTTATTTTCAAATGTATTTTTCAAACTTTTTTTCCAGACTTTTTTTTCAAACTTTTTTTCAAATTTATTTTTTCAAATTTATTTCAGACTTTTTTTTCAAACTTGTTTTCAGACTTTTCAAACTTTTTTTTCAAATTTATTTTTCAAACTTTTTTTTTCAGACTTTATTTTCAAACTTTCTTCAGACTTATTTTCAAACTATTTTTTCATACATTTTTCAAATTTATTTTTCAAACTTTTTTTTCAGACTTTTTTTTCAAACTTGTTTTTCAGACTTATTTTCAAATTTATTTTTCAAACTTCTTTTCTCAGACTTTTTTTTCAGACTTATTTTCAAACTTTTTTTTCTGACATTTTTTCAGACTTTTTTTCAAATTTATTTTTAAAATTTTTTTTCAGACTTTTTTTCAAATGTTTTCAGACTTATTTTCAGATTTATTTTTCAAACTTTTTTTCCAGACTTTTTTTCAAATTTAATTTTAAAATTTATTTCAGACTTTTTTTTCAAACTTTTTTTCAGACTTTTCAAACTTTTTTTTCAAACTTTTTTTTCAGGCTTATTTTCAAACTTTTTTTTCAGACTTATTTTCAAACTATTTTTTCAGACTTTTTTTAAAATTTATTTTTAAAAATTTTTTTCAGACTTTTTTTCAAATGTTTTCAGACTTATTTTCAGATTTATTTTTCAAACTTTTTTTCCAGACTTTTTTTCAAATTTAATTTTCAAATTTATTTCAGACTTTATTTTCAAACTTTCTTCAGACTTATTTTAAAACTTTTTTCAGACTTATTTTCAAATTTATTTTTCAAACTTCTTTTCTCAGACTTTTTTTTCAGACTTATTTTCAAACTTTTTTTTCAAATTTATTTTTCAAACTTTTTTTCAGACATTTTTTCAGACTTTTTTCCAGACTTTTTTTTCAAACTTTTTTTCAAATTTATTTTTCAAATTTATTTCAGACTTTTTTTTTCAAACTTTTTTTCAGACTTATTTTCAAACTTTTTTTTCAGACTTTTCAAACTTTTTTTTCAGATTTATTTTTCAAACTTTTTTCCAGACTTTTTTTTCAGATTTATTTTCAAACTTTAAAAAGTCATAGTATAGTATGTCGAAAACTTTCATTAAAAAAAATCATAGTATAGTATGTCGGAAAATGTATTGTAAAAAAAGTCATAATATAATATATCGAAAATTTCATGAAAAAAAGTCATAGTATAGTACGTCGTAAAATTTAGAAAAAAAGTCATAGTACAGTATGTCGGAAAAATGTATTAAAAAAATCATAGTATAGTATGTCAAAAAATGTATTGTAAAAAAAATCAAAGTATAGCATGTCGAATAATTTCATGAAAAAAAATCATAGTATAGTATGTCGGAAATTTTTTTCAGACCTTTCAAACTTTTTTTTCAAACTTTGTTTTCAGACTCTTTTTTCAAACTTTTTTTTCAGACTTTTCAAATTTATTTTTCAAACTTTTTTTCCAGACTTTTTTTTAAATTTATTTTTCAAATTTATTTCACTTTTTTTTCTGACTTTTCAAACTTTTTTTTAAACTTTGTTTTCAGACTTATTTTCAAACTTTTTTTTCAGACTTATTTTCAAACTTTTTTTCAGACTTTTTTTCAAATTTATTTTTCAAACTTTTAGTATTTCGAATAATTTCATGAAAAAAAGTCAAAGTATAGAAGGTCGAAAATGTATTGTAAAAAAAGTCATAGTATAGTATGTTGAAAAATGTCATGAAAAAAAGTCATAGTACAGTATGTCAAAAAATTAAATGAAAAAAGTCATAGTATAGTATGTCGAAAAATTTCATGAAATAAAGTCATAGTATAGTATGTCGAAAAATGTATTGTAAAAAAAGTCAAAGTATAGTTTGTCGAAAAATTTCATGAAAAAAAGGTATAGTATAGTATTTCGAATAATTTCGTGAAAAAAAGTCATAGTATAGTATTTCGAGTAATTTCATGACAAAAAGTCAAAGTATAGAAGGTCGAAAAATGTATTGTAAAAAAAGTCAAAGTATAGTATGTTGAAAAATTTCATGAAAAAAAAAGTATAGCATGTCGAAGAATTTCATGAAAAAAAGTCATAGTATAGTATTTCGAAAAATTGATTGTAAAAAAAGTCATAGTATAGTATGTAGAATAAATTTCGTGAAAAAAGTCAGTGTAGTATGGAATGTCGAAAAATGACTTTTTTTCCCTAAAATGTTTCGACATACATTACACATACTATATATAGCATGACTTTTTTCTTGATACAACCCAATGACTTCTTTTTCAACATTTTATTCTTTGACTTTATTATACTTTTTCTCTGACATGCTGTGTATTAACTTGTGTTAAATATCTGGTTGAAATACTGGAGGTTGTGGGTTTGATCCTGATGTGACACAGTCTGTTTTCAGGTCTAACTTCTAACGACAAAGTGTAATTTACGAAGAGAACAGACATCTGTGTATCTGGTGGAATAGCTCAGTCTGTAAATATCTGGTTGGAATACTGGAGGTTGTGGGTTTGATCCTTATGTGACACAGTCTGTTTTCAGGTCTAACTTCTAATGACCAAGTCAAATATACCAAGAGAACAGTTCTCAGTGTGTGTGGTGGCTTAGCTCCTAAGTTCCCGGTTCTGGCTGCGGCAGAGCGGGGTTCCATCGATGCCCGATGCCCGGTGCCCGGTGCCCGACAGTGGAGAGAGACCAGCGTCTCCTTCCAGGGTTTACCAGAGATAAAACTGGGGGGGTTATGCAACAGGAAAACAGAAATTGTACTTCTACTGAATTGTATGATGTCTTTATTTGTCTTTCTAATATATCCTCTGTGTGCTGCTAGAACCCAAACCCTTTATTTATTTTTCTAATATATTCACCTGTATGTGCTGGTAGAGGATCCCTTCAACATCTCCTCAGCAGCACTAAAGCTTTGGCCGATGGACGTTACCTACTCACGAACAGGTGTATAAACAGTCACCACATTCAGTCCAGCAAACGCCACCCCAGGAAGAAAACCATCCCGTTCCTCAAGGCTGGAGAGAACCCTGACCCTAAACATGACTGACTTTTTTTCATTAAATTTTCGACAGAGGAAAGAGGAGGAAAGAGTTCCCCTGTACGGGTGTTCGTAAGCAAGCATGAATTATTCTTCTATTCAAAAACGTCCTTTATTATAACCATCACATTTAACCAGTTCAGTTCTTTAATATGTAAATTATTTCTTTATATATTTATACTCAAATATAGCATATACATTACAGTCATCAAAGTCACTCAGTCTTAGATTCACTGCTGTGTGCTTTGTCAAATGAATCGACTGAAGAGAATGAAGCAATTGACGAACAAATACACATCATTCCAACAAACACACCCGTGCACACATGACTGAGAAGGAAACTTCAAAATCATCCTGTTATGAGTGATGACAATAAAACTGATAATAGGTGGAGGTGAAGGTGGTGAGGTTGTTTACAACACATTAAAATGATGCATCATAGAAACGTTATATAATAGATGAGAATACAAAAGACATGCAGACATATTGTTGTTGCAGTTCTACACCACTGATTTAAATATAGCATCTTGTGAAAAGTGACATACACACAACTTAAATTAATACTCACTGGCAGTGTCATAGCGCCCCCAAATGTCCTCCCAGCTAGGTGCTGATGGTGTGAAGATCAGTGGATTTGAGTTAAACCGTATCACACGGTCTTCATGAGGATCAGCGTCAAGCTCTTCAACTCTTCAGTAAACATGGATGAGACGTCCTCGAGGATCTCAATTCAGCAAATTTGGTGATTTTGAAGTGATATTGGATTCCACAACTAAATCATGGACTTGTTACTGAATACCCTTAAAGACCCACTTAACAATGAATGGATTTAGCTGAGCTTCAGTACACTGTGACATCACTGTGACATCACTGTTGGTTACAGGTGTAACAGAGCTCATCGGAGGTGAAACACACCTGAAACGTAGAACCAGAGAGGACAGTAAAACTCTACTTTCCAGTCTGGTGTTAAGTTACCCTTTAGGTAATTAGGAGTGTACTCACCAAAGTAATTCATGAGATCTGGGAACACAGTGACAACACTAAAAATACCAACGGGGCCAGAAACATGAGCAGTCTGACGATCAGACGCCCGTTAGCCACCAATCACTGCAATTCCTCCCTCACCAGCATGAGTAGAGTGGGTCAAAGCTGAAGCAGGAGGTGGGTTTGTGATGCTGTTGATGACAGGTTCCAACCAACCGACAGCCAACCAACAACCAAACAACAAGCAACCAACCAACAGCCAACCAACAACCAAACAACAACCAAACAACAACCAACAACCAAACAACAAGCAACCAACCAACCAAACAACAACCAAACAACAACCGACCAACAACCAAACAAACAACAACCAAACAAACAACAACCGACCAACAACCAAACAACAACCAACCAACCAACAAACAACCAAACAACAACCAACCCACAGCCAACCAAACAACATACAACCTACAACCAACCAACCAACCAACAACCGACCAACCAACCAACCAACCAACAGCCAACCAACAACCGAACAACAACCGACCAACAACCAACCAACCAACCAACAACCAAACAACAACCAAACAAACAACAACCAAACAACAACCAACAACCGACCAACCCACAGCCAACCAAACAACATACAACCTACAACCAACCGACCAACAACCGACCAACCACCCAACCAACCAACAACCGAACAACAACCGACCAACAACCAACCAACCAACCAACCAACAGCCAATCAACCAAACAACCAACCAACCAACCAACAACCAACCAACAGCCAACCAACCAAACAACCAACCAACCAACCAACCAACCAACAGCCAACCAACCAAACAACCAACCAACCCCTTTATTTAGAGGCCAAAGTGAAAGTAAACAGACCTGATGTCTGTAAACTGTGATTGATGTTTACAACAGACGTTTTACTGTCCACCTTCTTTTCCTCTATAGGTTTGTCTAACCTGGAGGTTTGTTTCCAACCCGTCAGCTCATCTGACTGCTCGTGTTTCTTGACCCATATAACTTATTTAGCGATGACACTATGTTCCCACATCTCTGTAATTCACTCGGTGAGTACAATGTTATCATAATTGATTGAAATGATGAATGACTGGAGCTGTGAAAATAAACCGTAAGTAGTAATAAATCATAGTTGTCTTTTTAGCTGAACTTTAGAGGAACAGTTGTGTGTCATATTTTCACTGTTCCTTGTGTTTATATATAGTTTACTAGTATTAGCCATCACAGGACAACGTTTCAGACTCCCTCCCTTTCAAAGAGACTTTAAATCTCAATGGAACAACAAAGGTTACATAAAAAAATAAAGCATGTATTTGTATTTGGCTGATGATGAAAATCGTATCATTCATGTAGTCATGAGGTCATGGAAGACTTGGACATAAAATGTGTTAACCAAAGCTTTTCTCTGTGCAGAGAGTTTCCCCGAAACAGTAACCACCCAAATACATCGTCAGCTTCACAACAAGCATCATTAAAGGCATGTTTCCTCAGCGACGATGTCAGCCCACGTCTCCAATGAAGATCTTTCATAAAGAAATGCTCCTCAGATGAGGCAGTGCTCACGTATTCAACATTCCCATCCCAAGCACTTCAGACATGTCCCTCCAGTGGTCCTCCCTTCCTGCTGAGACATCCTGGACTCTTCCTCCGTCCTCCGCTCAGCTCTATGAACTGCTGCTGAGTCGTCGGCGCAGCAGAGAGGCCGGCTTGCTCTCCATGTCCTCTACGTCGCTTTCACATTGTCTCTGGAAGAAAAGGATCAGTACAGGTGGATTTAAATCTGAGGAACAC
The DNA here is from genome assembly GCF_043250625.1 of Sebastes fasciatus. Classification (NCBI taxonomy): domain Eukaryota; kingdom Metazoa; phylum Chordata; class Actinopteri; order Perciformes; family Sebastidae; genus Sebastes; species Sebastes fasciatus. The sequence continues at coordinate 32,661,191 of NC_133811.1, forward strand.
TCCTGGGTCAAACATGCATTAGCACACCTGTATGTTGTACAGCTCACAGCGGGTATATCAGGGCTGTTGAAGTTAACGCAATAATAACACTCACTCGTTTTAACGCCAGTAACTTCTTTAACGCATTAACACAACGTGCTGTGGAGGTGATGTAGCAGAGGAGGTTAAATAACGCTCCAAACTTGTGCTAAATCTTGGCGAGGAAAAACTGGTCCATTTTCAAAGGGTACCTTGACCTCTGACCTCCAGATGTGTGAATGTGTGAAGGTTTTAGTCCAAAAATCTAAAATATCCAAAAAATGTCAAAAAAGTCTGAAAAATGTCAAAAACATTTACTAAAAACGTCTGAAAAAAAAAAAAAAAAAAAGGATCAGTGAATGTAAATGGGTTCTATGGGTACCCACGAGTCTCCCCTTTACAGATATGCCCACTTTATGATAACCACATGCAGTTTGGGGCAAGTCATAATCTCTCTCTCTCTCTTTGTGACTGCCAATCGTCTGCATCGATGCATGTCATGTAATGCAGCTAGATACGTAATGCCCACTAGGAAACAGGGAGAGAGAGCATAGCCATGTGTCGTCTCTCTGCAGAGACACACTGAACACTGATACTGTATGTGATGAATGAAGGTGGAGGTGAAGTTCAGCACTACGCCTCTAGAGGTCACACTGTGCTGGAGGGCTGAGACCATCTATGGAAGACACAACTTCCTTCCTCCACAACTGCTCCTCTTAAAGAGCATGGTGATTGTGAAGGTGAAGGTGAAGGTGATGGTGAATGTGATGGTGAAGGTGATGGTGATGGTGAATGTGATGGTGATGGTGAAGGTGATGGTGAAGGTGAATGTGATGGTGAAGGTGATGGTGAAGGTGATGGTGAAGGTGAAGGTGATGGTGAATGTGATGGTGAATGTGATGGTGAAGGTGAATGTGATGGTGAAGGTGATGGTGAATGTGATGGTGAAGGTGAAGGTGAATGTGATGGTGAAGGTGAAGGTGAATGTGATGGTGAAGGTGATGGTGATGGTGAAGGTGAAGGTGATGGTGAAGGTGAATGTGATGGTGATGGTGAAGGTGATGGTGAATGTGATGGTGAAGGTGAAGGTGAAGGTGATGGTGAAGGTGATGGTGATGGTGAAGGTGAAGGTGATGGTGAAGGTGAATGTGATGGTGATGGTGAAGGTGATGGTGAAGGTGAATGTGATGGTGAAGGTGAATGTGATGGTGAATGTGATGGTGAAGGTGATGGTGATGGTGATGGTGATGGTGAAGGTGATGGTGAAGGTGAAGGTGATGGTGAATGTGATGGTGATGGTGAAGGTGAATGTGATGGTGAAGGTGAATGTGATGGTGAATGTGATGGTGATGGTGAAGGTGAATGTGATGGTGAAGGTGAAGGTGATGGTGAATGTGATGGTGATGGTGATGGTGAAGGTGAAGGTGAAGGTGATGGTGAAGGTGAATGTGATGGTGAAGGTGAAGGTGAATGTGATGGTGATGGTGAATGTGATGGTGATGGTGAAGGTGAATGTGATGGTGAAGGTGAAGGTGAAGGTGATGGTGAATGTGATGGTGAAGGTGAATGTGATGGTGAAGGTGAATGTGATGGTGATGGTGAAGGTGAATGTGATGGTGAAGGTGAAGGTGAAGGTGAAGGTGAAGGTGAAGGTGAATGTGAAGGTGATGGTGAAGGTGAAGGTGAAGGTGATGGTGAAGGTGAATGTGATGGTGAAGGTGAATGTGAAGGTGAAGGTGAAGGTGAATGTGAAGGTGATGGTGAAGGTGAAGGTGAAGGTGAAGGTGAAGGTGATGGTGAAGGTGAATGTGATGGTGAAGGTGAATGTGATGGTGATGGTGAAGGTGAAGGTGAAGGTGAAGGTGAAGGTGATGGTGAAGGTGAATGTGAAGGTGATGGTGAAGGTGAATGTGAAGGTGAAGGTGAAGGTGAAGGTGAAGGTGAAGGTGAAGGTGAATGTGAAGGTGAATGTGATGGTGAAGGTGATGGTGAAGGTGAATGTGAAGGTGAAGGTGAAGGTGAATGTGAAGGTGATGGTGAAGGTGAATGTGAAGGTGATGGTGAAGGTGAAGGTGAATGTGAAGGTGAAGGTGAAGGTGAATGTGATGGTGAAGGTGATGGTGATGGTGAAGGTGCAAAGTTCTGTTCTGGATTCTAACCGTATGGAGTGTTAGTGTTAGTGTCAGGTTCAGGCTGGGGAAGTGGTCTCACCTCTAGAGTTTCTGGATCGGAGCTGCCCTTACACAGCAGCTTCAACTGGTTCAGTCGGTTACACATCCACACCATGTTATAGGACATCTGGGGGGGGAGAGAGAATGTTTTACAGTGTTCAGCAAAACCAGAATATCTGACTGTTCTTAAGGATAAATAGTTGGACGGGGCAGAACTAGAGCAACTCTGTCTCAGTACTATCTGATCATTTATTCTGTGAACAGGTAATAACAACAGATAGCCAGACCCAGTGTGGGTAACATTAGCACCTAGGACACCTGGTCTCAATGTGAAACAGATAGCTAGACCCAGTGTGGGTAACATTAGCACCTAGGACACCTGGTCTCAATGTGAAACAGATAGCTAGACCCAGTGTGGGTAACATTAGCACCTAGGACACCTGGTCTCAATGTGAAACAGATAGCTAGACCCAGTGTGGGTAACATTAGCACCTAGGACACCTGGTCTCAATGTAAAATGGCTCACCAGTGTCAGAAAAACACACAAGGACAGTTTTCAGCTAAATCAGCTGGTGTTGCGTGAGAAGATTTAAATAACGAAGGTCTCCATGCTGTGATATTACACACAGGTATGGAGAGATGTGAGTGTGTCTGTTGGTCCGAGCAGGAGGAAACACGAGTGAAAATAACTGACTGAAACGGTGGAGGCTGCTTCTGCCCGTTTATTTTTGAACATGTTTTTCCTTCCTTGTCATACGCCCCTCCAGGTTTTGCTTTTTGGAACTGATTTAGAGATAACTGCAGGTAACGCAGGTTATAATATTATTACTCCAGTTCTATAAGCACCGGTGGAGCCCTCTACTGGACTCTATGGGTAATGCTCCCCTCCAATCACGAGCATGCATTTGCCCACTGAAAATGTGCATAAGCGTAGCCGGCCAATCAGGACGTGCCTATCTGAATACGTGCGGAGCCCTCAGTATATAAGGCAGCATGTCTACCATCCCACAGCCTCTACAGCCTCTACAGCCTCTACAGTGGGGGAGTGACAGGGCCCCTTGGTAGAGGGCTCCGCCTGTGCTTATAAAACCAGATTCTAGCCCTCTGCTAGACTCTATGGGTACGGTGGGTGGCGCCCGATGAATGCACGCCCTGCCGCGACACAACATCGACCAAGTACTGCTCGACCAAGTACACAGTCAACTGACTGTGACTGAAGTCAGTGTAACACCGGCAGACGGTAAGGTATGACATAATGTTTGTCACTACTCACAAGGCTCATTTATTAATAAGGTAAATTGTATTATTTAACCCAGCAGGCAGTTTAAATATTGATCCAGACTCACCTTCCATTTCCTTCTGGCGTTGAACTTCTTAAAGTTCTTCATATTTATTGAGGATTGATTCCTATTGGCTGCCTGCATGCGTGTGATGGGCTGAAACACACATTATTATATCATCATTATGAGTACCATTCAGTAACATGACGCAGTCAGTAGCTGAAGCAGGTTAGAAGACTCGTAGTAACCTTAATCCATGGATGAAGCAGACACTCCTCCGCTGTCATTCTATCACTGCAACACACATCAACACGGTAGTCATGACGACAGATCAGGAGAGAAGGAAAATCAGTAACATCAGTAACATGTAATGATTGTTGTTAGGAAGTTAAACAGGTCATAATTCTCTCTCTAATATCTATTTTATATTGATGTGAAATCATCTCCTTCTAACATCTGGATTTATTCAAGTTTCTCACCAAAAACTACATTTTACCAGATTACATTTGAACACATCATGATAACGTTGTAATTTACCTTCACCCAATAGTCATTTTTCCTGAGCCGACTTTAAACGCCTCATAACAATAATAGTCCATGAGCCACTTTGGAGGGACCAAGTCTTATGGTGATTTTTTTAAAGGTCTATGTCCCTAGTGTTGGGAAATGCATGATAGCATTGCAGCAATGGTAGCTTTCTATGTGCTATCACTCCTTTTTTCATCCCTCCATCATTCAAATTTTCCCATCTTTTTTCGTCATTTTACACATAGATCCAGTATAAAAGAGGGAAACCAACACACAATGTCATGAAGTCATATATCATTGTAAAGCTTACACTATAATCTGTCCATCGGTCACATTGTCATGACACTGAGGTCAAGAGAATTTGACCTTTGACCTCTAATGCTGTAATAGGGCAAATTCTGAATGCCACTGCAAATGCCCTTATAACTAACTTCATATTGATCTGATGTGCACATGGATAGTTCCAGCATAAAGAGTACAAAAAGAGCTTTAAAATGATATATTACATGAATAACAACAATAACAACATTTCTTATCAGAATAAACGTAACTTTGTGCAGTTTGTATCTGATAGAATGTTCAGAACATTGCATTGGATTCTGTTATAGGGGCAGTTTGGAAATGGCTTTCTTAGCAGCAGAAACACAAAATAATACAAAAACTCTAAAAACTTTCCTAAGAAAGGTATTCTCTACCAGGTTTATCAATTATTTTATGTGTTCCCACTCTTACCCCGTTGTCAATATAAACATGTTACAACTGATGAGGCCCTGTAGCAATGGGTTATAATCCAGGTGATATGTGAGAATGATGTTCACTTTTTCACAACCACATGAAACTTGGTACACTTGAACAGTTTGGGGCCCTGAACATTTTCAGATATGGAACCATCGCAAAAACACCTCGTGGCAGCCATGGCGGCCATTTTACTTTCCACCATAACCAAATTATGTATTTTGCATCATATCTCCTGAACCCAACATGATAACACAGAAAAGGTGATTTCTACCCCTATGTTTTGATGGCCAACATTTACAGTGACACCATACACAATATCATAAACTGTTCAGGTGAATAGTTAATGGTGAATTCAGTGATTTTGTATGAAGCAGATCACAGTATCTGAGAACCTAGGCTAGACTTAACTACTACAACTTAACTAGACTATAATATCATGTCTGTTATGTGCATGTATGTTGTTTAGAGTTTGAAAAGCTTAATCCTTGTTTTCATTAACCCTGACAATACAGTGACTGTGAAGAGTTTAACAATATTCAATATGACCTTAACAACTTAGCTTAAAAAGAATTTATGAAACACAAATATTTATGAGCTTCTCTATTGCCTTGGAGTATCCACCTGCTGACCAGGATAGATGTTGTAGTGACAGCCAGGTCGTCCATGAATGCTCTTATTGGGGGCTGTCACACTCCAGTCTTGGACAAAGAGTCCCTGCCCTTTACTTAAAAAAAATATATTTTAGAAACACATTTGCTGTTGCATTTGTTGTAGAACCTATTCTTCACTGTCTCCTTCACAGTCTCCTCCACATTGACACAGAGCTGTGCACTTAAAGGTGGCTTTTTTGCATTTGCAATGCCCTAGCTTTTCTTGCAGCCACATGTGTCATAGCTGGACACTGAGGAACTGTGGGTAACATTTGGGACTGGTAAGAACTTCATATACATACCTGCTCATTAGGGGTATAACGATACATTTTACAACGATACTATACGTATCACTTTCCGTGGTTCCGATACAATTCAAGGACGATAGTTGGCTCATCTAGAGCGATACGATACGATTCATCCATCCATCCGTCGTGAGCGTTAGGGGTCGCGCGGGGGGGGGGCTGGAGCTGATCCCAGCTGACATTACACCTTTTATTTGAAAATAATAAAAAGTGCAACTTCAGAACCCGCTGCTTCAGTTCTCAAGATACAAGGCAGTGCAATATTTAACAAAAACTAAAGTAAACCAACTTCTATTCAAGTTAAATGAACAGTGGTTTAACCTGCTGCTTCCGTTCTCATTTTCAAAGCAAAAGGTATGCCATGAATGATTTTAGAAAGAAATAATGTTTGCAGTAATGTTAATTTGGGTTATGATGGTTTATATTTTTTGGTATTGGTATTTTCTAGTGTTTGTGATATTGTCATTTATTTATTATGTTATTTTGAGTATTTGGGAGATTTGGGTCACATGGATATGGGTGGCACACATAGTTAATATAATCAGTTGTTCACCCGAGGGAAGAGAGGGTGAGTGGGTCGCCGTATTTTTTGATGACCGCTATTTTCTTTTGATCGCTGTTATCAGGATTTTGTGCATGTTATAATAAGTTGATCATTTTAATTTTGTTCAACGTATTTTCGGATCTCAGTGACTTACTTTGGTAGCATATCGGACAAGCAAACCGGGCCCAACCTCAGTCTCTCAGCAGCTTTTAGTTTGTTTCCTGAAGTCACTACAGGTAATAATAGTAGTAACAATATTTAACAAAAAATAAAGTGCAGCCAACTTCTCTTCAGGTCGAATGAACAATGGTTAAACGACCTGCTTCTGTTCTCATTTTCAATATTAACGGTAGAGCAATAATATTTAGGGATGCACCGATACCAATACCAGTATCAGGTATCGGGTCCGATAGTGTGCTCATGTACTCGTACTAGCAAAACAGTTCCGATACAACGGCACCGATACCACTTTACGGCAGCGTGACGTTTATCTCTTGTCAGATGAGAAGGTAACGTTAGGTGGGGGAGCAGCCATGTCAGCAGTTTGGAGATATTTTACGGTAAACGATGAAGAAAAAAGCCTGTAGTGAGTAGTCTGCAAACTATGCTCTGCTAAACTGTCAAGAGGAGGAGTGAAAAGCAGCGCATTTAGCACAAGCAATTTGATAAAACATCTTAAGAACCAACACAATGCAGCGTTCAAGGAGTTTGCTAATGCTAGCAGTTGGAAACAGCAACAACCAACTTTGCAGAAAACGCTGGAGAAGCGAGCGAAAATGTCCGAAGAAAACCCACGGGCGGTAAAATTAACAGAAGCTCTTATTCAGTACATTGCTCTTGATGACCAGTCGCTGTCAGTTGTTGATAATACGGGATTTTGCCATCTTGTCAGTGTACTGGAGCCGAAGTATGAGATTCCCAGCCGTCGCCACATCACAGAAACCGCATTACCAAATCTGCATGACTTTGTGAAAAAGCAAATCAACTGTCTGTTGCAGGACATTTCGGCCTTCAGTTTCACGACATATATCTAGACTAGCAGTGTCAGCCCAATGTCTCTCATCAGTTTAACTGCGCAGTGGATTGATGAGGATTTTCCTCTGCAGAGAGTCGTTCTACAAGCAAAGTAGTTTTGGGGGTTTGCACACTGGCCAAACCATAGCAGGTGCACTTGATGATATGCTACAAATGTGGGGCATTCCAGAAAGTTCTGTTCACGGTGTGCTCCGGGACAATGCCAAAAACATGATAAAGGCCATGAGTGATGCAGGACTCCCCGGCCTGCCGTGTGTCACTTACACCCTCCAGCTGGCTGTTAACGAGGGTCTATTGGCACAGAGAAGTACTCGTATCGGTACTCAGTATTGGCGAGTACCCAGATGTAAGTACTTGTACTTGTACTCGAAAATAAGTGGTATCGGGGCACCAGCACGCAGAAATATTTCTAACATATAGGGCAACCTATATGGTACTACCTCATGTTTTCTCAATTTTACAGCCACCATAAAGGGCGCCAGTAAAGAGCTCAAGGCCTGGCTCCCAAAGGTGGACGAAAAAGGCCTGCCAGGGAGTTTTGAGGCCTAGACACACCAGCACCGGATCTTGTGGCTTCTGCTGGTGTATGCAGTGCCCATAACGACAGTCAAGTCCCTGGAGAGGAAGATCAGCAGCTACTTGCGAAGATGGCTAGGCCTACCCTGCAATATGAGCAGTGCTGCCTTGTATGACACCAGCAACATCCTGCAGCTCCCCAACAGTGGCCTCGCTGAAGATTTCATGGTGTCACTGACAGGGGAAGCTCTCTAGTACGGAGAGTCCTGGGATCCAAAAGAGGCATCTGCCGGCATCCAATTCTGAACAGGCAGGAGCGTCGACAAAGCACTGGAGGTGGCTGAGTCATGGCTGAGGCCAAGGTGGGGTCCGTAGCAATGGGGTGTGCAGACATAGGCTTCTTCCCGGTGACCAGGGTCGACAATGTCCAGGGCAAAGAGTCAGCAGTATGGTAGGGATGGGACTGCAAGGAGCATGGACTAGATGGGAAAGTGCACTGCCACGAAAGATCACCTTGTCAAATATCTGGCAAGCAGACTTCCACCAAATCAGGTTCTTAATCCAGGCTGTTGACGATGTTCTACCAAGTCCAGCAAACCGTAACGCTATCGCTGCCGCCATGACCAAGTGCTTAACACAGTCAATGAGAGTGTAGCCACAGCCATCAACACCAGGCAAAGACCATCACGTTCCTCAGAGCCGGAGAAAAGCCCCACCTACAACCAAGAGCAAAGTCTGGTCTCCTCACCACTGCCACTGACTGGCAACTGGAAGTGGACTTGGGCAAGCTTCTGAAGTTCCCAGCCTGGATAACATCAACACGGCTTCAACCAGACATGATCCTCATTTCAGAGTCTACCAAGCAACTGATCATGCTGGAACTCACAGTGCCTCGGGAAGAGCGTATTGATGAGCCCAATGAGAGGAAGCGAGACCAAGTAACAGGAACTTGTGGAAGAGTGTAGAAGGCAAGGCTGACGAACTCGCTGTGAGCCTGTGGAGGTGGGCTGCCAAGGATTTTCAGGGCATTCACTCTGCAAAGTATTTGGGCACTGGGCAATGGGCATCACCGGGGAGGCCATAGAGAAAGGCCGTCAGATCCTTTACGGAAACTGCAGAGAAAGCCTCTAGACTGGCTTTGGATCAAGAGGCTAGATACGTGGGCGACTGCTGCTGGGATGCAAACTGGGGTCTGATCAACCCTGGCTGGGTCGCCTGGGTGAGAGTGTCTGATGTTGAAAGACCCAAAACACCCAATGACCCCAGGTTCCATCACTGCTTATGCGTCCCAGCGCATCTGCAGGATGTATCTTTCATCTTTGTGTTTGACACATTAATTTAAAGCTTTAACTTGTTACGGTCGTATTGAATATTGCTCTCCTCTTTACAGTCACTGTATTGTCAGGGTTAATGAAAAAAAGGATTAAGCTTTTCAAACTCTAAACAACATACATGCACATAACAGACATGATATTATAGTCTAGTTAAGTTGTAGTAGTTAAGTCTAGCCTAGGTTCTCAGATACTGTGATCTGCTTCATACAAAATCACTGAATTCACCATTAACTATTCACCTGAACAGTTTATGATATTGTGTATGGTGTCACTGTAAATGTTGGCCATCAAAACATAGGGGTAGAAATCACCTTTTCTGTGTTATCATGTTGGGTTCAGGAGATATGATGCAAAATACATAATTTGGTTATGGTGGAAAGTAAAATGGCCGCCATGGCTGCCACGAGGTGTTTTTGCGATGGTTCCATATCTGAAAATGTTCAGGGCCCCAAACTGTTCAAGTGTACCAAGTTTCATGTGGTTGTGAAAAAGTGAACATCATTCTCACATATCACCTGGATTATAACCCATTGCTACTGAATCAGGGCCTCATCAGTTGTAACATGTTTATATTGACAACGGGGTAAGAGTGGGAACACATAAAATAATTGATAAACCTGGTAGAGAATACCTTTCTTAGGAAAGTTTTTAGAGTTTTTGTATTATTTTGTGTTTCTGCTGCTAAGAAAGCCATTTCCAAACTGCCCCTATAACAGAATCCAATGCAATGTTCTGAACATTCTATCAGATACAAACTGCACAAAGTTACGTTTATTCTGATAAGAAATGTTGTTATTGTTGTTATTCATGTAATATATCATTTTAAAGCTCTTTTTGTACTCTTTATGCTGGAACTATCCATGTGCACATCAGATCAATATGAAGTTAGTTATAAGGGCATTTGCAGTGGCATTCAGAATTTGCCCTATTACAGCATTAGAGGTCAAAGGTCAAATTCTCTTGACCTCAGTGTCATGACAATGTGACCGATGGACAGATTATAGTGTAAGCTTTACAATGATATATGACTTCATGACATTGTGTGTTGGTTTCCCTCTTTTATACTGGATCTATGTGTAAAATGACGAAAAAAGATGGGAAAATTTGAATGATGGAGGGATGAAAAAAGGAGTGATAGCACATAGAAAGCTACCATTGCTGCAATGCTATCATGCATTTCCCAACACTAGGGACATAGACCTTTAAAAAAATCACCATAAGACTTGGTCCCTCCAAAGTGGCTCATGGACTATTATTGTTATGAGGCGTTTAAAGTCGGCTCAGGAAAAATGACTATTGGGTGAAGGTAAATTACAACGTTATCATGATGTGTTCAAATGTAATCTGGTAAAATGTAGTTTTTGGTGAGAAACTTGAATAAATCCAGATGTTAGAAGGAGATGATTTCACATCAATATAAAATAGATATTAGAGAGAGAATTATGACCTGTTTAACTTCCTAACAACAATCATTACATGTTACTGATGTTACTGATTTTCCTTCTCTCCTGATCTGTCGTCATGACTACCGTGTTGATGTGTGTTGCAGTGATAGAATGACAGCGGAGGAGTGTCTGCTTCATCCATGGATTAAGGTTACTACGAGTCTTCTAACCTGCTTCAGCTACTGACTGCGTCATGTTACTGAATGGTACTCATAATGATGATATAATAATGTGTGTTTCAGCCCATCACACGCATGCAGGCAGCCAATAGGAATCAATCCTCAATAAATATGAAGAACTTTAAGAAGTTCAACGCCAGAAGGAAATGGAAGGTGAGTCTGGATCAATATTTAAACTGCCTGCTGGGTTAAATAATACAATTTACCTTATTAATAAATGAGCCTTGTGAGTAGTGACAAACATTATGTCATACCTTACCGTCTGCCGGTGTTACACTGACTTCAGTCACAGTCAGTTGACTGTGTACTTGGTCGAGCAGTACTTGGTCGATGTTGTGTCGCGGCAGGGCGTGCATTCATCGGGCGCCACCCACCGTACCCATAGAGTCTAGCAGAGGGCTAGAATCTGGTTTTATAAGCACAGGCGGAGCCCTCTACCAAGGGGCCCTGTCACTCCCCCACTGTAGAGGCTGTAGAGGCTGTAGAGGCTGTGGGATGGTAGACATGCTGCCTTATATACTGAGGGCTCCGCACGTATTCAGATAGGCACGTCCTGATTGGCCGGCTACGCTTATGCACATTTTCAGTGGGCAAATGCATGCTCGTGATTGGAGGGGAGCATTACCCATAGAGTCCAGTAGAGGGCTCCACCGGTGCTTATAGAACTGGAGTAATAATATTATAACCTGCGTTACCTGCAGTTATCTCTAAATCAGTTCCAAAAAGCAAAACCTGGAGGGGCGTATGACAAGGAAGGAAAAACATGTTCAAAAATAAACGGGCAGAAGCAGCCTCCACCGTTTCAGTCAGTTATTTTCACTCGTGTTTCCTCCTGCTCGGACCAACAGACACACTCACATCTCTCCATACCTGTGTGTAATATCACAGCATGGAGACCTTCGTTATTTAAATCTTCTCACGCAACACCAGCTGATTTAGCTGAAAACTGTCCTTGTGTGTTTTTCTGACACTGGTGAGCCATTTTACATTGAGACCAGGTGTCCTAGGTGCTAATGTTACCCACACTGGGTCTAGCTATCTGTTTCACATTGAGACCAGGTGTCCTAGGTGCTAATGTTACCCACACTGGGTCTAGCTATCTGTTTCACATTGAGACCAGGTGTCCTAGGTGCTAATGTTACCCACACTGGGTCTGGCTATCTGTTGTTATTACCTGTTCACAGAATAAATGATCAGATAGTACTGAGACAGAGTTGCTCTAGTTCTGCCCCGTCCAACTATTTATCCTTAAGAACAGTCAGATATTCTGGTTTTGCTGAACACTGTAAAACATTCTCTCCCCCCCCCCAGATGTCCTATAACATGGTGTGGATGTGTAACCGACTGAACCAGTTGAAGCTGCTGTGTAAGGGCAGCTCCGATCCAGAAACTCTAGAGGTGAGACCACTTCCCCAGCCTGAACCTGACACTAACACTAACACTCCATACGGTTAGAATCCAGAACAGAACTTTGCACCTTCACCATCACCTTCACATTCACCTTCACCATCACCTTCACCTTCACCTTCACCTTCACCATCACCATCACATTCACCTTCACCTTCACCTTCACCTTCACCTTCACCATCACATTCACCTTCACCATCACCATCACATTCACCTTCACCATCACATTCACCTTCACCATCACATTCACCATCACCTTCACCTTCACCTTCACCATCACATTCACCTTCACCATCACCATCACCTTCACCTTCACCATCACCTTCACCTTCACCTTCACCATCACATTCACCTTCACCATCACCATCACATTCACCTTCACCATCACATTCACCTTCACCATCACATTCACCATCACCTTCACCTTCACCTTCACCATCACATTCACCTTCACCATCACCATCACCTTCACCTTCACCATCACCTTCACCTTCACATTCACCATCACATTCACCATCACCATCACATTCACCTTCACCTTCACCATCACATTCACCTTCACCATCACCTTCACCTTCACCTTCACCATCACCATCACCTTCACCATCACCTTCACCATCACATTCACCTTCACCATCACCTTCACCTTCACCATCACCATCACATTCACCATCACCATCACCTTCACCTTCACCATCACCTTCACCATCACATTCACCATCACCTTCACCTTCACCATCACCTTCACCATCACCTTCACCATCACATTCACCTTCACCATCACCTTCACCTTCACCATCACCATCACATTCACCATCACCATCACCTTCACCATCACATTCACCATCACCTTCACCTTCACCTTCACAATCACCATGCTCTTTAAGAGGAGCAGTTGTGGAGGAAGGAAGTTGTGTCTTCCATAGATGGTCTCAGCCCTCCAGCACAGTGTGACCTCTAGAGGCGTAGTGCTGAACTTCACCTCCACCTTCATTCATCACATACAGTATCAGTGTTCAGTGTGTCTCTGCAGAGAGACGACACATGGCTATGCTCTCTCTCCCTGTTTCCTAGTGGGCATTACATATCTAGCTGCATTACATGACATGCATCGATGCAGACGATTGGCAGTCACAAAGAGAGAGAGAGAGATTATGACTTGCCCCAAACTGCATGTGGTTATCATAAAGTGGGCATATCTGTAAAGGGGAGACTCGTGGGTACCCATAGAACCCATTTACATTCACTGATCCTTTTTTTTTTTTTTTTTTTCAGACGTTTTTAGTAAATGTTTTTGACATTTTTCAGACTTTTTTGACATTTTTTGGATATTTTAGATTTTTGGACTAAAACCTTCACACATTCACACATCTGGAGGTCAGAGGTCAAGGTACCCTTTGAAAATGGACCAGTTTTTCCTCGCCAAGATTTAGCACAAGTTTGGAGCGTTATTTAACCTCCTCTGCTACATCACCTCCACAGCACGTTGTGTTAATGCGTTAAAGAAGTTACTGGCGTTAAAACGAGTGAGTGTTATTATTGCGTTAACTTCAACAGCCCTGATATACCCGCTGTGAGCTGTACAACATACAGGTGTGCTAATGCATGTTTGACCCAGGAGTGTTCCTCAGATTTAAATCCACCTGTACTGATCCTTTTCTTCCAGAGACAATGTGAAAGCGACGTAGAGGACATGGAGAGCAAGCCGGCCTCTCTGCTGCGCCGACGACTCAGCAGCAGTTCATAGAGCTGAGCGGAGGACGGAGGAAGAGTCCAGGATGTCTCAGCAGGAAGGGAGGACCACTGGAGGGACATGTCTGAAGTGCTTGGGATGGGAATGTTGAATACGTGAGCACTGCCTCATCTGAGGAGCATTTCTTTATGAAAGATCTTCATTGGAGACGTGGGCTGACATCGTCGCTGAGGAAACATGCCTTTAATGATGCTTGTTGTGAAGCTGACGATGTATTTGGGTGGTTACTGTTTCGGGGAAACTCTCTGCACAGAGAAAAGCTTTGGTTAACACATTTTATGTCCAAGTCTTCCATGACCTCATGACTACATGAATGATACGATTTTCATCATCAGCCAAATACAAATACATGCTTTATTTTTTTATGTAACCTTTGTTGTTCCATTGAGATTTAAAGTCTCTTTGAAAGGGAGGGAGTCTGAAACGTTGTCCTGTGATGGCTAATACTAGTAAACTATATATAAACACAAGGAACAGTGAAAATATGACACACAACTGTTCCTCTAAAGTTCAGCTAAAAAGACAACTATGATTTATTACTACTTACGGTTTATTTTCACAGCTCCAGTCATTCATCATTTCAATCAATTATGATAACATTGTACTCACCGAGTGAATTACAGAGATGTGGGAACATAGTGTCATCGCTAAATAAGTTATATGGGTCAAGAAACACGAGCAGTCAGATGAGCTGACGGGTTGGAAACAAACCTCCAGGTTAGACAAACCTATAGAGGAAAAGAAGGTGGACAGTAAAACGTCTGTTGTAAACATCAATCACAGTTTACAGACATCAGGTCTGTTTACTTTCACTTTGGCCTCTAAATAAAGGGGTTGGTTGGTTGTTTGGTTGTTTGGCTGTTGGTTGGTTGGTTGGTTGGTTGGTTGTTTGGTTGGTTGGCTGTTGGTTGGTTGTTGGTTGGTTGGTTGGTTGTTTGGTTGATTGGCTGTTGGTTGGTTGGTTGGTTGGTTGTTGGTCGGTTGTTGTTCGGTTGTTGGTTGGCTGTTGGTTGGTTGGGTGGTTGGTCGGTTGTTGGTCGGTTGGTTGTAGGTTGTATGTTGTTTGGTTGGCTGTGGGTTGGTCGGTTGTTGGTTGTTGTTTGGTTGTTGTTTGTTTGGTTGTTGTTTGTTTGTTGTTTGGTTGTTGGTTGGTTGGTTGGTTGTTGGTCGGTTGTTGTTCGGTTGTTGGTTGGCTGTTGGTTGGTTGGTTGGTTGGTCGGTTGTTGGTTGGTTGGTTGGTTGTAGGTTGTATGTTGTTTGGTTGGCTGTGGGTTGGTTGTTGTTTGGTTGTTTGTTGGTTGGTTGGTTGGTTGTTGTTTGGTTGTTGGTCGGTTGTTGTTTGTTTGGTTGTTGTTTGTTTGGTTGTTGGTCGGTTGTTGTTTGGTTGTTGTTTGGTTGGTTGGTTGCTTGTTGTTTGGTTGTTGGTTGTTGTTTGGTTGTTGTTTGGTTGTTGGTTGGCTGTTGGTTGGTTGCTTGTTGTTTGGTTGTTGGTTGGCTGTCGGTTGGTTGGAACCTGTCATCAACAGCATCACAAACCCACCTCCTGCTTCAGCTTTGACCCACTCTACTCATGCTGGTGAGGGAGGAATTGCAGTGATTGGTGGCTAACGGGCGTCTGATCGTCAGACTGCTCATGTTTCTGGCCCCGTTGGTATTTTTAGTGTTGTCACTGTGTTCCCAGATCTCATGAATTACTTTGGTGAGTACACTCCTAATTACCTAAAGGGTAACTTAACACCAGACTGGAAAGTAGAGTTTTACTGTCCTCTCTGGTTCTACGTTTCAGGTGTGTTTCACCTCCGATGAGCTCTGTTACACCTGTAACCAACAGTGATGTCACAGTGATGTCACAGTGTACTGAAGCTCAGCTAAAGCCATTCATTGTTAAGTGGGTCTTTAAGGGTATTCAGTAACAAGTCCATGATTTAGTTGTGGTATCCAATATCACTTCAAAATCACCAAATTTGCTGAATTGAGATCCTCGAGGACGTCTCATCCATGTTTACTGAAGAGTTGAAGAGCTTGACGCTGATCCTCATGAAGACCGTGTGATACGGTTTAACTCAAATCCACTGATCTTCACACCATCAGCACCTAGCTGGGAGGACATTTGGGGGCGCTATGACACTGCCAGTGAGTATTAATTTAAGTTGTGTGTATGTCACTTTTCACAAGATGCTATATTTAAATCAGTGGTGTAGAACTGCAACAACAATATGTCTGCATGTCTTTTGTATTCTCATGTATTATATAACGTTTCTATGATGCATCATTTTAATGTGTTGTAAACAACCTCACCACCTTCACCTCCACCTATTATCAGTTTTATTGTCATCACTCATAACAGGATGATTTTGAAGTTTCCTTCTCAGTCATGTGTGCACGGGTGTGTTTGTTGGAATGATGTGTATTTGTTCGTCAATTGCTTCATTCTCTTCAGTCGATTCATTTGACAAAGCACACAGCAGTGAATCTAAGACTGAGTGACTTTGATGACTGTAATGTATATGCTATATTTGAGTATAAATATATAAAGAAATAATTTACATATTAAAGAACTGAACTGGTTAAATGTGATGGTTATAATAAAGGACGTTTTTGAATAGAAGAATAATTCATGCTTGCTTACGAACACCCGTACAGGGGAACTCTTTCCTCCTCTTTCCTCTGTCGAAAATTTAATGAAAAAAAGTCAGTCATGTTTAGGGTCAGGGTTCTCTCCAGCCTTGAGGAACGGGATGGTTTTCTTCCTGGGGTGGCGTTTGCTGGACTGAATGTGGTGACTGTTTATACACCTGTTCGTGAGTAGGTAACGTCCATCGGCCAAAGCTTTAGTGCTGCTGAGGAGATGTTGAAGGGATCCTCTACCAGCACATACAGGTGAATATATTAGAAAAATAAATAAAGGGTTTGGGTTCTAGCAGCACACAGAGGATATATTAGAAAGACAAATAAAGACATCATACAATTCAGTAGAAGTACAATTTCTGTTTTCCTGTTGCATAACCCCCCCAGTTTTATCTCTGGTAAACCCTGGAAGGAGACGCTGGTCTCTCTCCACTGTCGGGCACCGGGCACCGGGCATCGGGCATCGATGGAACCCCGCTCTGCCGCAGCCAGAACCGGGAACTTAGGAGCTAAGCCACCACACACACTGAGAACTGTTCTCTTGGTATATTTGACTTGGTCATTAGAAGTTAGACCTGAAAACAGACTGTGTCACATAAGGATCAAACCCACAACCTCCAGTATTCCAACCAGATATTTACAGACTGAGCTATTCCACCAGATACACAGATGTCTGTTCTCTTCGTAAATTACACTTTGTCGTTAGAAGTTAGACCTGAAAACAGACTGTGTCACATCAGGATCAAACCCACAACCTCCAGTATTTCAACCAGATATTTAACACAAGTTAATACACAGCATGTCAGAGAAAAAGTATAATAAAGTCAAAGAATAAAATGTTGAAAAAGAAGTCATTGGGTTGTATCAAGAAAAAAGTCATGCTATATATAGTATGTGTAATGTATGTCGAAACATTTTAGGGAAAAAAAGTCATTTTTCGACATTCCATACTACACTGACTTTTTTCACGAAATTTATTCTACATACTATACTATGACTTTTTTTACAATCAATTTTTCGAAATACTATACTATGACTTTTTTTCATGAAATTCTTCGACATGCTATACTTTTTTTTTCATGAAATTTTTCAACATACTATACTTTGACTTTTTTTACAATACATTTTTCGACCTTCTATACTTTGACTTTTTGTCATGAAATTACTCGAAATACTATACTATGACTTTTTTTCACGAAATTATTCGAAATACTATACTATACCTTTTTTTCATGAAATTTTTCGACAAACTATACTTTGACTTTTTTTACAATACATTTTTCGACATACTATACTATGACTTTATTTCATGAAATTTTTCGACATACTATACTATGACTTTATTTCATGAAATTTTTCGACATACTATACTATGACTTTTTTCATTTAATTTTTTGACATACTGTACTATGACTTTTTTTCATGACATTTTTCAACATACTATACTATGACTTTTTTTACAATACATTTTCGACCTTCTATACTTTGACTTTTTTTCATGAAATTATTCGAAATACTAAAAGTTTGAAAAATAAATTTGAAAAAAAGTCTGAAAAAAAGTTTGAAAATAAGTCTGAAAAAAAAGTTTGAAAATAAGTCTGAAAACAAAGTTTAAAAAAAAGTTTGAAAAGTCAGAAAAAAAAGTGAAATAAATTTGAAAAATAAATTTAAAAAAAAGTCTGGAAAAAAAGTTTGAAAAAAAAGTTTGAAAGGTCTGAAAAAAATTTCCGACATACTATACTATGATTTTTTTTCATGAAATTATTCGACATGCTATACTTTGATTTTTTTTACAATACATTTTTTGACATACTATACTATGATTTTTTTAATACATTTTTCCGACATACTGTACTATGACTTTTTTTCTAAATTTTACGACGTACTATACTATGACTTTTTTTCATGAAATTTTCGATATATTATATTATGACTTTTTTTACAATACATTTTCCGACATACTATACTATGATTTTTTTTAATGAAAGTTTTCGACATACTATACTATGACTTTTTAAAGTTTGAAAATAAATCTGAAAAAAAAGTCTGGAAAAAAGTTTGAAAAATAAATCTGAAAAAAAAGTTTGAAAAGTCTGAAAAAAAAGTTTGAAAATAAGTCTGAAAAAAAGTTTGAAAAAAAAAGTCTGAAATAAATTTGAAAAATAAATTTGAAAAAAAGTGAAAAAAAAGTCTGGAAAAAAGTCTGAAAAAATGTCTGAAAAAAAGTTTGAAAAATAAATTTGAAAAAAAGTCTGAAAAAATGTCTGAAAAAAAAGTTTGAAAATAAGTCTGAAAAAAAAGTCTGAGAAAAGAAGTTTGAAAAATAAATTTGAAAATAAGTCTGAAAAAATAGTTTTAAAATAAGTCTGAAGAAAGTTTGAAAATAAAGTCTGAAATAAATTTGAAAATTAAATTTGAAAAAAAGTCTGGAAAAAAAGTTTGAAAAATAAATCTGAAAAAAATTTTTAAAAATAAATTTTAAAAAAAGTCTGAAAAAATGTCAGAAAAAAAAGTTTGAAAATAAGTCTGAAAAAAAAGTTTGAAAATAAGCCTGAAAAAAAAGTTTGAAAAAAAAGTTTGAAAAGTCTGAAAAAAAGTTTGAAAAAAAAGTCTGAAATAAATTTTAAAATTAAATTTGAAAAAAAGTCTGGAAAAAAAGTTTGAAAAATAAATCTGAAAATAAGTCTGAAAACATTTGAAAAAAAGTCTGAAAAAAAATTTTAAAAATAAATTTTAAAAAAAGTCTGAAAAAATGTCAGAAAAAAAAGTTTGAAAATAAGTCTGAAAAAAAAGTCTGAGAAAAGAAGTTTGAAAAATAAATTTGAAAATAAGTCTGAAAAACAAGTTTGAAAAAAAAGTCTGAAAAAAAAGTTTGAAAAATAAATTTGAAAAATGTATGAAAAAATAGTTTGAAAATAAGTCTGAAGAAAGTTTGAAAATAAAGTCTGAAAAAAAAAGTTTGAAAAATAAATTTGAAAAAAAAGTTTGAAAAGTCTGAAAACAAGTTTGAAAAAAAAGTCTGAAATAAATTTGAAAAAATAAATTTGAAAAAAAGTTTGAAAAAAAAGTCTGGAAAAAAAGTTTGAAAAATACATTTGAAAATAAGTCTGAAAAAAAAGTTTGAAAATGAAGTCTGAAAAAAAAGTTTGAAAATAAGCCTGAAAAAAAAGTTTGAAAAGTCTGAAAAAAAAGTTTGAAATAAATTTGAAAAATAAATTTGAAAAAAAAGTCTGGAAAAAAAGTTTGAAAAATAAATTTGAAAAATAAATTTGAAAAAAAGTCTGAAAAAAAAGTTTGAAAATAAGTCTGAAAAAAAGTTTGAAAAAAAAGTCTGAAAGGTCTGAAAAAAAACTCCGACATACTATACTCTGACTTTTTTTGGGAATAGGCGTACCAAAGCATTTTCCGCTTGACCCATAGGGGGCGCCAAAACTCTCAAACACTTATATCGCAAGATCCGGTGGACAGAATTTTATCAAATTTGGTGCACATACTCTAGGTGCTAGTGGAGCTTTGAGCGCGAAAGGCTATAACCCGCGAAATGCCGCTTGCGGCTTTAATTAGTATTATTATTAGTATTATTATTATTATCAAGGTAACAGATGAATGATTTTGACATGATTTCTTCTACATTGTTCGTCACTGCTTTTGTTTGTTCCATCAGGTGTCCTGAAACAATCTATAGCTTCAACTGCAGCAAAGGGAGGCAACATGAAAGAAACTGTTGCACCCACTGGCACAAAAGCAGGTGAGGAATTCACTCCACTTGGTTCCTTGTTCCTTAGTAAATTATGTCAAATCAAGTGAATTCATGTTTGGTTTAACGGCTGTATTTACAGAATACAGTAAATACAGCCCCCCTCCCCCAAAAAATGATCATAATGAACGTGAGAGTGCACGCAGACAGGTCTGAATGAAATGATTGGACAGGCTTATTCCAGTCCTGACACAGACACAGATTGTTTTCTTTTTCTTGAGAACACTCTGAGGTCTGAATGGAACCGTCACACCTTTTGCTGATGCTGTTGTGTACAGGTGTGGGCGGGGCCACCAAGCGGTGCGCATGTGACCTGAAGGGCAAGGTCAACGACATGGAGGGTAAGATCCGTAACTACCAGACCAGATCTGTCAGCCAGAAGAACGAGGTTCTGAGAGACACGATGGTCCAGAGCAAAACAAGAGTGGTTGAAATGGAGACAAATCTTGAGAGGCAGAGGCGCCAGATCAGGTACAGCACAAGGACCATTTCATTTGTAAAAATAAAATGAATCGATTTCACTGTCATCACATTGTAGTGTTACTAATGTTTGGACACCATTAAATTACCTTTCTGTTCTGTGATTTTTAGTGAGTACGAGGAGGAGCTGCAGGCATTGTCAGGAGTCCGGAATGAGTTGGAGAAAGTGTCTAGTGAGAAGAGCACTCTTGAAAAGGAGCTCTCCAACTTAGAGGGCAAATACAAGGTCGTGGAGACTCTCCGGGACAGCCAAGAGACGGAGCTGCAAACTCTCAAGGTATAAAGTCTGCTGCTGGATAGCAGCTAATACTAGAGATGTCCCAATAACATTTTTTTCTTTCTCACTACCGATTCTGATACCTGAACTTGCGTTATTGGCTGATACCGATCCGATACCAGCGCGATTTTTAAAAAATCTGCATTATTATTATTATTATTATTAAACAGCTGTTTACTACTGACCATGCGTTTCGTGTGATGCGTCTTAAAATGTTTTCAAAAATCAGTTTTCTTCTTCGCTGCTCTAAAACAGTAGTTATCCACGGCGACAGCACAGTGAAGGCTACTATTTTGGAGCTGCAAAGAATTGATTTCCAGTTAAACAAGTTGATTTTTTTTCTGGGTTCATAAATTCTGGTATCGGATCAGTGCATAGAAGTTTGAAGATTATTTTAAAAACAGATATGTTGCTCAGATTTAAGATGAGAATTAACAGTATGCTTTTCGTCTGTCCGTCTTTCCTCTGCAGATGAAGCTTGCCGTACAGGAGTCAACTCTGTCCCGCCTGCAGGTGACCCTCAGAGACACCGAGGAAGAGGTCCGCTCTCTCAGGGACACTGTGGTCCAGCAGAAGGATGAGCTGCATGCCGGGGAGATGGAGCGCAGACAGCTCCACAATTCCATCCAGGAGCTCAAGGCAAGTTACAATGTGGTGGAACAGATCAACACAGCCCGGTGGACGGCACCATCGAAGTCCTTTCAGTAGCTAATCCATGGGCTGGGCTACGTAGTTCTATTCTAACTCTACTGAGGAAAACATTTGTTTTTTTTCCTTTTTGAATTTCTTTGCAATTATTTTTGTAGTGTTGTAAACACCAAAGCCAAACAAATGTTACTATTCTCTCTGACTAATGAGACTACTTTGTCCACCACCCTTTTCATGCAGGGCAATATCAGGGTCTTTTGCAGAGTGCGCCCCCTGGTGGAGGGAGGCCTCAGCAAGCACATTCAGCTCCTGACCAGCGACAACAAGGCGATCACACTGGCCAAAACAGAAGAGGTATACCACATCTATAAATAAATAAATAAAGGCATGTTTGTAGTTAAGGAAACAGTTTTTTTCCCAGCAGGCCACGGTAGCAAGTACTGATGTATTTACTGTCTAATCAGACATTTTTTTACATTGTAGAAAAGAAAAAAATGTCAATATCTTCATGGATGGATGTCACAGTTACCATAACAAACATGTCTCTCAACAGTACCACATCAAACTCACCTTAAAGAAGATGCCACATACTGATTTGAGTTGCATAGGTGTAACAGATAGAAGAAGTGACAGTAAATAATATTTGTAATTTTTATTTCTTATGTTATGTGTTTTATTGCAATATGTATTAATTTCACCAAAATCCCTCACTTGTTGTGTTGTTCCTAAGTTTATCCTTGGTATTGGGAGTACTGTTTTAGTTTGTGCTACAGCGCCCTCTGGTGGTTGTTAGCAGACGTACTGCGTCTCCTCCGCTCTCTCGTCAGTCTGCACTGAACCTGACTGCGAGAGGTATGTATCTAAAGTGGCGCGATGTAAAGTGTGAATTCTAATGTTTTAATGTTGATTTAATTACACAGAGCAGTTTACTCTTTCATAGTATCATTAGGACAGACGAACTGAGTCATTTTCTGTCGTGCTTTTTGCTTGTAAAGTGAGTTTTGAGAGGCTAAGCTAACTAGCTAAACACGTGTCGCCGCTTTATCTTCCCGTGGGATCCACATGTAAGCTCGTCCTTTTCTCATGTTAGGTGTTTTATCTTCCCGTGGGATCCACATGTAAGCTCGTCCTTTTCTCATGTTAGGTGTTTTATCTTCCCGTGGGATCCACATGTAAGCTCGTCCTTTTCTCATGTTAGGTGTTTTATCTTCCCGTGGGATCCACATGTAAGCTCGTCCTTTTCTCATGTTAGGTGTTTTATCTTCCCGTGGGATCCACATTGAAGCTCGTCCTTTTCTCATGTTAGGTGTTTTATCTTCCCGTGGGATCCACATGTAAGCTCGTCCTTTTCTCATGTTAGGTGTTTTATCTTCCCGTGGGATCCACATTGAAGCTCGTCCTTTTCTCATGTTAGGTGTTTTATCTTCCCGTGGGATCCACATGTAAGCTCGTCCTTTTCTCATGTTAGGTGTTTTATCTTCCCGTGGGATCCACATTGAAGCTCGTCCTTTTCTCATGTTAGGTGTTTTATCTTCCCGTGGGATCCACATGTAAGCTCGTCCTTTTCTCATGTTAGGTGTTTTATCTTCCCGTGGGATCCACATGTAAGCTCGTCCTTTTCTCATGTTAGGTGTTTTATCTTCCCGTGGGATCCACATGTAAGCTCGTCCTTTTCTCATGTTAGGTGTTTTATCTTCCCGTGGGATCCACATGTAAGCTCGTCCTTTTCTCATGTTAGGTGTTTTATCTTCCCGTGGGATCCACATGTAAGCTCGTCCTTTTCTCATGTTAGGTGTTTTATCTTCCCGTGGGATCCACATGTAAGCTCGTCCTTTTCTCATGTTAGGTGTTTTTCTATGAGGATAAAACCCATATGACAGCATTTTGCTCTCTCTGGGCTCAAAACAGATATGTGTATATGTGTTGTACTCCCATTACCGTGTTCAGTAATTATAGTATTCATTTTAAGTATGTTGTGGTACAGTGTAATTTTCATGACAGCCATAGGGGTCTGTAAAATATTTTTTTTATTGTGTCTTATTTGATTTACATGTTTTGAGTTATTTTCATGTTTATAATGAGTCTGCACTGAACCTGACTGCGAGAGGTGTTTTTCTATGAGGATAAAACCCATATGACAGCATTTTGCTCTCGTCGCTGATAGTTCTTTGATATCGGCTTGGTGTGTCTGGGCCTTTAAGATGAATGCTTTATTTACAGCTTGCCTTTCAGTGTTCATTTAGTTTGTGACATAAACTGATTTTGTTTGTGTTCCAGGAGAGCTATGTTCCCTACAGAAACTCTAAGCTGACCTACCTGCTTCAGGGATGCTTGGGAGGAAATAGCAAAACGTGAGTTCTTGAACAACATACTGTAGTTTCAAGACATCAGTGGTCGGCTCCAACAGATGCTCTTTTATGTTGCGTCACTTGAGTTCAAGGCAGCAAACCACTCTTTTCAATCATTTGTCCACAGTAAGAGGTTTTATCCAAAATTGAGAAGCTGATTTGACTGCATGTAAGCTCCGCCTCCATACAAGAGCTGTTGCCTCCCAAAGCAGGGCAGACTAATTATGACTTTACTGATCTTTGGTATTGGTTTGCTGGTTTTAAATTCTCACCCAGGTAAATGTATTTAGGAGAGGAGATCATTCTGAGTTATTCTAATGAGTTTATTTGTGTTTTTTCTCATCCCAGGCTGATGTTTGTGAACATCGCCCCAGAGCCAGACAGCTTTGGGGAAACCCTAAACTCCTTGAGGTTTGCCAGCAAGGTCAGTGCATCTATGGTTGTGGTTAATCATGACATGAGTACATTAATCACATGATGTGAAACTGTAGATTAATGTGAACTTCATTGTAAAGTTAAATTAACTTTATTAGCTGAAGAAGTACAAGAGAAAGCTCTTTAAGTTAAAGCCCGGTTCGAATCCGGCCTGTGGCCCTTTCCGCATCCACTCTCTCTCTCCCCCCTTTCAAGACTCTATCCACTGTCCTGTCAATAAAAATGGAAAATGCCCCCAAAAAAATAACTTTAAAAAAAAAAAAAAAAGGAATTGTGCCAACATGTGATTTATTTTCACAGATGCCAATCAAAAAGAGCCACAGACGAGCTGATGCTGCGAAGAAGGCATGGAACATCAGGAAGGGTTCAATGGTGGGTGATGCAGAGTCAATATATTCTTAAAGAGATTTCTTTATTTTGCTGACTTTGATTTTGCATAAAACCCCTTTAGACAAATAATGGAGTGGACGTTGCTAAAATCCCATGAGTGTTCTTTAATGTTGAAAACAGAAGATCCTGCACAATGCTCTTGCTCATTAGCACAATTTATGCATCGTACTAAAGGTTAGGTCCCTCTGGACTGTTTTACAAACTTCCTACAACATTGATCTTATATAAACTTCACACAACAATATCATGTATGTTATAGACACGTTAGACTTGTTTCAAGTGAGATATAGTGAGTTAATATAGTGACTTTGAGATATGTATAAATTGTAATTCTGTTCTGAATTCTCTTTTTTTTAAAACAATTGTAATATGTTTTAGAGGCCCCCTACAGCCAGTGTTACTTTCTGTTTTTTGGTTAACATTCTTTTTCAAACAGAGAATGGGGGTGTGGTCAATAAAATTAAAAAACAACTAACTGTAATGAAAAAAAAACAATAACAGTATCGATGAACAGAACCGATAAGGAGTGTCGATAAGAGTAGTAGTATCGATAAAATGCTAACAATACCCATCTTGCTGAATGAGTTATCAATCATAACTGGAAAAATGTAATTACATCTCTTGCATAACCACAATGTTTCAAATATTCTTTAGTCTTTAAAGGGCACTAGATTTTAAGAAGTCCCTCTGCATGACTGCAGAAGGTCCACACAATGTAAATGTTTTTGTATTAAATCAGCAACTTAAGTAGTTGACCAAATACTTACTAGTAGTTGACAAAGAAATGCTTAAGCTGATGGCAGTCATAGACAAGGTATTAAATATCATAAATTTATGTTGATGTTTAGGTGTCCGTATGGATCTGAAAATGTTAACTATTTACTAAGACGTGTGTGTCTCCCTCCCTCCGTCCTCTCTGTGTCTGTCTGTCACTCTCTTAGGATCCAAACCTGAACCAGAAGGCCGAGCCAGGAGTGCAGACCAGGGAGGAGGGTCCAGCTGATGCTGGCTCTCTGGGCTCTGGCCAATTGCCACCCACTCCAGGCTCTGACCATTTGTCATCTGTAAAGGGCTCTGGCCAGAAGTCATCCCTGGGCACTGGGAATAAAACATCCCCTCCGTGGAAAAATCTGGCAAATGATTGGGTAATCAACTTAGTCTGCAAATAAGTCAGGAAAGGAATATTATGGAATTGCCAAAATAGACTGGATGGGGGGGATTTAAAAAAACAATTAACTGTAATGACAAAAGCTGTGGCGGTACTGAGTTCCCCAGACTTTAGTTGTCAGTCAGAAGACTGAAAAACAGTTCCCATCCACATAATAATATAAAATAAAATGCCTTCTTAATAATAATAATAATGAACAAATGCCTCTCTATTAACAAACAATTAAGGAAACTGAAATATTGGTTTGTGGTTTTCCCTTTACCCTCCTTTAAAGTTTTACCAAATAAAATACACTAAAAGAAATGGGTATAAAGGGTTTCAGTGAAAATCAACAAATGAATAGAATACAAAAATACAGCCTGCAGGCGTTAGGCTATTGTAAGGCAAGCCAGCTGTTACACAAATAGCACCTAATCGTCCCAGTGCAGGTAACCCAATTGGTTGGCACTTAACTTGTTTCCCCAACTAGGAGTCAACACTCTCAACAAACAAAACACAAAGATCACAGAATCCCAAAAGGGCCCAAAACAGACCAGAGTTTCTGGTAAAGCTGATAACACATGTTGCATTGAGTGAAGGAGAGATCAGAATGACACTGGGTGTGCAGTTTCCCTCCTCTTTTAAGCCCTACAGAAAGGGCGTCGTTGCACCCTGATTGGCCAAGAGGGGAATGCACCAAGCTGCTCTCAACTATCATTTAAGAGCCAGTTCCCACACCCTGCGCAACAGGTGAACTGAATAACCCTCTAATCACTCAGCAACTCAACCAAAAAAACACCAGGGAAAAGGGAAACAACAGCAAACACCAGAGAATTGGCAGCTGCCACAAAGCAATAAACAATAAGCAATAACCCGCGAAATGCCGCTTGCGGCTTTAATTATTCTTTTTTTTTTGTGATCAATTTTTTATTGGTATTTAAGCAAAATTATATAGGGTGGGGTTACAAATTGATAGATCACCAATAAAGTAAAACAATATATATATATAATCAAAAATGTCCATGTACTAATCAATACAGAATTGGCAAGCAGCTACAGAAAAAAGAAAATGAAAAAAAACAAAAAACAAACAAACAGGAAGAAGGAAAATAACAACAAACAACAACAAAAAGTCATTTAAATAAAAACTTCTGCTCCCCCCACCCCCGAATCCCTCCCTTTTGGTTCCCTCCCATCCCACCCACCCTAGACCTTTGGGACACGGAGAACAATTATATGAAGGATTTAATTGTAGTGATTGCTTGTTTCCAATGTGATATATTTTCCCTTTTTGCCAAATGCATGTTGGCAGCCCAGTGTTCCATACCTGCTATATCTAAGAAGTCAAGAAGCCATCTTTGTATATTGACAGAATGTGGAGCTTTCCATCTGCAAGCTATTAGTCGTTTTGCAGCTGTAAGGCCAGCTAACCAGAGACGTCTCTGCTTAACACAGAGTTCCAGGTTGGAGCTGTCATTAAGTAACAGGACTTCAGGTGAATAAGGAATTGTATTTGACAATATGTTTGATAGCATCTCTGCAACCTTTTTCCAGAACTCTGCAACCCTTGGACACCCCCAAACCATATGGAAAAAAGTACCTAATGCATTTTGATTGCATAAGGTGCAGTTTGGTGATGGTAAAGCTTTACATTTATGCAATATGTGGGGGGTGAAATATGTTCTGTGTATGAAATTGAAATGTATAACTTGATGGTTGGGGTTCCTGGAAGATAGTTGGATGTTCTGCCAGATTAGTTTCCAATTTAGGTTGGAGTTATTTGGAGAGAGGTCCGTCTTCCACAGTCTGTCAATAGTTAGTGGCTTACAGGAGGCCTTATGTAAGATAGAGTATATTTTCGAGACCAGTCCACTAGGGCTGGTAAGAGCTGTGTGAAATGCATGTATGGGAAGAGATATGTTCCAAGGCACACCATAAGTGCGCATCGCTGTGTGGAGTTGAAGATAGAAAAAGAATGATGAACCAGGTAAATTAAAATGTTTCTGGATGTCTTGGAATGCTTGTAGGCCATGAGGACCATAGATGTCACCAAAAGTGTGCACCCCTTTACTGCTCCATTGAGAAAACGAAATTGGTTGGCTACCCAAACGGAGGTCAACATTATTAAAAATGGGAGAGTGAAGATACCAGTTAGATAAAATTTTACAGTGCTTTTCGGCAAGACGCCAGGTAGAGATTACTTCGGTTATAATTGAGCCAAATTTCTCTTTTGATTGTTTGAGTGGAATGTTGGAGTATATCAGGTCTTGTAACCTGTGAGGGTGCACCATGTTCTCTTCCATTGGCCTCCAAGACACCCGAGAAGCAGGATTTAACCATTTGGAGACAGGATGCAGTACGAACGACCAATGATACCACTGGAAGTTAGGTACACCGAGGCCCCCTTCATCTTTTGGCCTTTGGAGAGTTAATAGTTTCAGTCTTGACTTTTTATTCCCCCATATAAACCTCAACATTAAAGAATACATTTTTTTCCAGTGGTCTTTAGGTGGTTGTAAAGGTACCATTGAGCTGAGAAAGTTGCTTCTTGGGAGGACATTCATTTTAATAGTGGAGATGCGAGAATGGAATGATAATGGGAGGGTTTTCCATCTTTGTAAATCTGCTTCAATCTCTGTCACCAGTACGTTGTAGTTGTTTTTTGTAATGTTTGCAATTGAAGGGAAGATTGACACTCCTAAGTATTTGATGTTCTGAACCACCGGAATATTGGATATAGAGGTCAACTGTCTTGCTGAAGCATTGAGTGGGAGTAAAGCAGATTTAGCCCAGTTAACTTTATATCCCGAGATCTGGCTAAAACTATTGAATATATTTAGCAGATGGGTAAGAGACCGAGAGACATCCTGAATAAATAGTAATATATCATCAGCATATAGGGAAATAAAGTGCTTGGTTTTATGCATATTGATAGGTTCATGGCTAACTGATTGTCGGACAGCCTGGGCCACAGGTTCCAGAGAGAGGGCAAATAACAAAGGAGAAAGAGGGCAGCCCTGGCGGGAGCTACGAGATACAAGGAATTGTTTAGAAAAGATGTTCCCCGTCAATACCATAGCAGTGGGATTTGAGTAAAGAACTTGAATCATAGTAATAAAATGATTACCAAAGCCCATGCGGCGTAGCACTGACCATAGAAAATGCCACTCAAGGCGATCAAAAGCCTTCTCCGCATCGAGAGAAAGGATAGCTGTTGAACAGTCAGTGTTATTAGAAAACTCAGACGGCGTAGATTGTCTGAGGCAAGGCGGTTTTTGATAAAGCCTGTCTGATCCTCATGAATGAGATAATTCATATGCGGTTCCAATCGAGAGGCTAGTGCTTTGGCATATAGCTTGATATCAGTATTCAGTAGTGATAGTGGTCGATAATTTGAGCAATCCTGTGGATCCTTGCCTTTTTTTAAAAGTAAAGAGATAATGGCTAAGTTATTATTTTTGCAAAATGAACCCTTAGAAATTGCAGAAAGAATCATATCCCATAAGAGAGGTCCTACTTGGGGCCAGAAGGCTAAATAGAATTCTGGAGGTAACCCGTCTAAGCCTGGTGACTTGCCTTTGTTCATTGACAGGAGAGCTTTATGGAGTTCAGGTAAAGATAAAGGGGCATCAAGAACAACACGATCCTCCTGAGAAAACTGCGGAAGCTGCAGTGGGTTTAAAAAGCTAGCGCAGGATCGACTGTCGTAATTTATCTCTGATGTATATAGAGATGAGTAGAAGGCCTTAAAGTTATCATTGATTTCTATTGGGTCTGTACACAATTTACCAGTGGCGGATTTAATAGAAGTTATATTTGCTAGTCTTTCGCTGGTTTTAAGTTTTAGTGCCAGTAAGTGACTTGGTTGTGCACCGTTTAAATAATAATTTTGTCTTGTTCTATGCATGAGGAAGTCTGCTCTATGTGTAAGTAAATGATTGAGGTCTTTACGGAGTAGCTCCCTCTTACGTACCAACTCTGGTGTAACATTCAAGGTCATCATATTTTCTACTTCAGAGATGTCTTTTTCTAATTTCTGAATATGCTGCAGTCTAGATTTGTTTAGATTGGAAGCAAACCCAATTGTTTTATCCCTGATGCATCCCTTCAATGCCTCCCACAGAATACCAGGATCATTCACTGACGGTTTATTAATTGCAATAAATTCATCTAAATGTTCTTTCATTTCATTTTGGAAGATTTCATTCTGCAGTAGAGTGGAGTTAAAACGCCAACGTGCTGCACGTTTTGGGATAGAAAGAATGGTTATTCTACCTGTCACCGCTCTGTCACCCGGCTTTAATTAGGGTTATAGCCCCGAAGGGGCATAACCCTATTGAGTTTGCGCCGGTTTGTTATTATTATGGTTATAGCCCCGAAGGGGCATAACCCTTCTAAGTTTGCTCCGATTTGTTATTATTAGGGTTATAGCCCCGAAGGACACACTAAATGGAAATGATGTGCAGCTGCTTCTCAAGAACTATGACCCCAATCGACCACATGGTGGCGCTGTAATTAACGCCCAAACATGCGATGTTTGCAAGGCCACGCCCCGCACACCGTAAGTCCGATTGACTTGAAACTTGACACACATGTGCAGCTCCGTGTGATCTACAATAAAGCCTCTGGGACCACTAAAGTCCGCCTGGCATTATTTTCCGCCATATTGGATTTTTTGAAAAACGCATTTTTGACATCTCCTCCTAAACCGTTGGTCCGATTTCTACCAAATTTTCTGTGGATCATTATTGGACTAATGTCATCTAAAGTTGCATAAAGCGTGTTGATACCTCATTGCGTTATGAATCTGTTGACCAACAAACTTTTCAATGGTCGGAGCTTAGCAGGAAATTGGCCATAATTCATTGACCATTAGTCAAATCATCACAAATCTTGGTAGATAGCTTCAATACGTGTTTGGGAATAGGCGTACCAAAGCATTTTCCGCTTGACCCATAGGGGGCGTCAAAACTGTCAAAAACTTATATCGCAAGATCCGGTGGACAGAATTTTATCAAATTTGGTGCACATACTCTGGGGGCAAGTATTAACCAAGATCTGAAGTGTGATATTGATCGGTGCATGTGGGCGTGGCCTATTCAGCATTTTATGCTAAATTATGCCTTTGCTCAATTTGCTGTGAGCTGGAACGAGCTAGAGACATGAAACTTGGTACCATAACTGTACATGATGTCATAATGCTTCACATAAAATATGAAAACAATTGGCCACATGGTGGCGCTATAAAAATTTTCACGGCCAGCCCCCTCACACCATAAGTCCCATCGATTAGAAATTTGACAGACATGTGCTGCTGAATGTGATCTACAAAAAAGTCTCTTGGACCATGACAGTCCACTGACTAGATTTTCTGCCATGTTGAATTCTTTGAAAAACACATTTTTGACATCTCCTCCTAAACCGTAGGTCTGATTGCTGGCATATTTTCTGCGAATCATTATTGGACCAGGCTCATCAAAAGTTGCATAAAGCTTGTTGATATGTCATTGCGTTGTGAAGATATTGACCAATTCATTTTTAAGGGGCGGGCTCAGCACATCAATAGACCTAACTTCCCAAGCCTTTGGCCCATCGTCTCCAAACTTGCAGCATATGTTCACAAGAGGAGCTGAAACATCCGCTGAAAGTTTCATTGAAATCGGCGACTAGGGGGGCGCTTTGAGCGCGAAAGGCTATAACCCGCGAAATGCCGCTTGCGGCTTTAATTCTTATTATTATTATTTGTTGTCTGCCGAATAGGCGCAATTTGCCGTGAGCTGGAATGAGCGAGAAACATGAAACTTGGCACACTAACTGGAAATGATGTGCAGCTGCTTCTCAAGAACTATGACCCCAATCGACCACATGGTGGCGCTGTAATTAACGCCCAAACATGCGATGTTGGCAAGGCCACGCCCCGCACACCGTAAGTCCGATTGACTTGAAACTTGACACACATGTGCAGCTCCGTGTGATCTACAATAAAGCCTCTGGGACCACTAAAGTCCGCCTAACATTATTTTCCGCCATATTGGATTTTTTGAAAAACACATTTTTGACATCTCCTCCTAAACCGTTGGTCCGATTTCTACCAAATTTTCTGAGGATCATTATTGGACTAATGTCATCTAACGTTGCATAAAGCGTGTTGATACCTCATTGCGTTATGAATCTGTTGACCAACGAACTTTTCAATGGGAGGAGCTTAGCAGGAAATTGGCCATAATTCATGGACCATTAATCCAATCATCACAAATCTTGGTAGATATCTTCAATACGTGTTTGGGAATTGGCGTACTAAAGCATTTTCCGCTTGACCCATAGGGGGCGCCAAAACTGTCAAACATTTATAGCGCAAGATCCGGTGGACAGAATTTTATCAAATTTGGTGCATATACTCTGGGGGCAAGTATTAACACAGACCTGAAGTGTGATATTGATCGGTGCATGTGGGCGTGGCCTATTGGCCAATTATGCCTTTGCTCAATTTGCTGTGAGCTGGAACGAGCTAGAGACATGAAACTTGGTACCATAACTGTACATGATGTCATAATGCTTCACATAAAATATGAAAACAATTGGCCACATGGTGGCGCTATAAAAATTTTCACGGCCAGCCCCCTCACACCATAAGTCCCATCGATTAGAAATTTGAGAGACATGTGCTGCTGAATGTGATCTACAAAAAAGTCTCTTGGACCACGAAAGTCCACTGACTAGATTTTCCGCCATGTTGAATTCTTTGAAAAACACATTTTTGACATCTCCTCCTAAACCGTAGGTCTGATTGCTGGCATATTTTCTGCGAATCATTATTGGACCAGGCTCATCAAAAGTTGCATAAAGCTTGTTGATATGTCATTGTGTTGTGAAGTTATTGACCAATTCATTTTTAAGGGGCGGGCTCAGCACATCAATAGACCTAACTTCCCAAGCCTTTGGCCCATCGTCTCCAAACTTGCAGCATATGTTCACAAGAGCAGCTGAAACATCCGCTGAAAGTTTCATTCAAATCGGCGACTAGGGGGGCGCTTTGAGCGCGAAAGGCTATAACCCGCGAAATGCCGCTTGCGGCTTTAATTCTTATTATTATTATTTGTTGTCTGCCGAATAGGCGCAATTTGCCGTGAGCTGGAATGAGCGAGAAACATGAAACTTGGCACACTAACTGGAAATGATGTGCAGCTGCTTCTCAAGAACTATGACCCCAATCGACCACATGGTGGCGCTGTAATTAACGCCCAAACATGCGATTTTGGCAAGGCCACGCCCCGCACACCGTAAGTCCGATTGACTTGAAACTTGACACACATGTGCAGCTCCGTGTGATCTACAATAAAGCCTCTGGGACCACTAAAGTCCGCCTAACTAGATTTTCCGCCATATTGGATTTTTTGAAAAACACATTTTTGACATCTCCTCCTAAACCGTTGGTCCGATTTCTACCAAATTTTCTGCGGATCATCATTGGACTAATGTCATCTAACGTTGCATAAAGCGTGTTGATACCTCATTGCGTTATGAATCTGTTGACCAACGAACTTTTCAATGGGAGGAGCTTAGCAGGAAATTGGCCATAATTCATGGACCATTAATCCAATCATCACAAATCTTGGTAGATATCTTCAGTACGTGTTTGGGAATAGGCGTACTAAAGCATTTTCCGCTTGACCCATAGGGGGCGCCAAAACTGTCAAACATTTATAGCGCAAGATCCGGTGGACAGAATTTTATCAAATTTGATGCACATACTCTGGGGGCAAGTATTAACACAGACCTGAAGTGTGATATTGA
The DNA here is from genome assembly GCF_043250625.1 of Sebastes fasciatus. Taxonomy (NCBI): domain Eukaryota; kingdom Metazoa; phylum Chordata; class Actinopteri; order Perciformes; family Sebastidae; genus Sebastes; species Sebastes fasciatus. Next base: position 32,694,998 of record NC_133811.1, read on the forward strand.
TCGGTGCATGTGGGCGTGGCCTATTCAGCATTTTATGCTAAATTATGCCTTTGCTCAATTTGCTGTGAGCTGGAACGAGCTAGAGACATGAAACTTGGTACCATAACTGTACATGATGTCATAATTCTTCACATAAAATATGAAAACAATTGGCCACATGGTGGCGCTATAAAAATTTTCACGGGCAGCCCCCTCACACCATAAGTCCCATCGATTAGAAATTTGACAGACATGTGCTGCTGAATGTGATCTACAAAAAAGTCTCTTGAACCACGAAAGTCCACTGACTAGATTTTCCGCCATGTTGAATTCTTTGAAAAACACATTTTTGACATCTCCTCCTAAACCGTAGGTCTGATTGCTGGCATATTTTCTGCGAATCATTATTGGACCAGGCTCATCAAAAGTTGCATAAAGCTTGTTGATTTGTCATTGTGTTGTGAAGTTATTGACCAATTCATTTTTAAGGGGCGGGCTCAGCACATCAATAGACCTAACTTCCCAAGCCTTTGGCCCATCGTCTCCAAACTTGCAGCATACGTTCACAAGGAGAGCTGAAACATCCGCTGAAACGTTCATTTATATCGGCGACTAGGGGGGCGCTTTGAGCGCGAAAAGCTATAACCCGCGAAATGCCGCTTGCGGCTTTAATTCTTATTATTATTATTTGTTGTCTGCCGAATAGGCGCAATTTGCCGTGAGCTGGAATGAGCGAGAAACATGAAACTTGGCACACTAACTGGAAATGATGTGCAGCTGCTTCTCAAGAACTATGACCCCAATCGACCACATGGTGGCGCTGTAATTAACGCCCAAACATGCGATGTTGGCAAGGCCACGCCCCGCACACCGTAAGTCCGATTGACTTGAAACTTGACACACATGTGCAGCTCCGTGTGATCTACAATAAAGCCTCTGGGACCACTAAAGTCCGCCTGGCATTATTTTCCGCCATATTGGATTTTTTGAAAAACGCATTTTTGACATCTCCTCCTAAACCGTTGGTCCGATTTCTACCAAATTTTCTGTGGATCATTATTGGACTAATGTCATCTAATGTTGCATAAAGCGTGTTGATACCTCATTGCGTTATGAATCTGTTGACCAACAAACTTTTCAATGGTCGGAGCTTAGCAGGAAATTGGCCATAATTCATTGACCATTAGTCAAATCATCACAAATCTTGGTAGATAGCTTCAATACGTGTTTGGGAATAGGCGTACCAAAGCATTTTCCGCTTGACCCATAGGGGGCGCCAAAACTGTCAAAAACTTATATCGCAAGATCCGGTGGACAGAATTTTATCAAATTTGGTGCATATACTCTGGGGGCAAGTATTAACACAGACTTGAAGTGTGATATTGATCGGTGCATGTGGGCGTGGCCTATTCAGCATTTTATGCTAAATTATGCCTTTGCTCAATTTGCTGTGAGCTGGAACGAGCTAGAGACATGAAACTTGGTACCATAACTGTACATGATGTCATAATGCTTCACATAAAATATGAAAACAATTGGCCACATGGTGGCGCTATAAAATTTTTCACGGCCAGCCCCCTCACACCATAAGTCCCATCGATTAGAAATTTGACAGACATGTGCTGCTGAATGTGATCTACAAAAAAGTCTCTTGGACCACGAAAGTCCACTGACTAGATTTTCCGCCATGTTGAATTCTTTGAAAAACACATTTTTGACATCTCCTCCTAAACCGTAGGTCTGATTGCTGGCATATTTTCTGCGAATCATTATTGGACCAGGCTCATCAAAAGTTGCATAAAGCTTGTTGATATGTCATTGTGTTGTGAAGTTATTGACCAATTCATTTTTAAGGGGCGGGCTCAGCACATCAATAGACCTAACTTCCCAAGCCTTTGGCCCATCGTCTCCAAACTTGCAGCAAACGTTCACAAGAGCAGCTGAAACATCCGCTGAAAGTTTCATTCAAATCGGCGACTAGGGGGGCGCTTTGAGCGCGAAAGGCTATAACCCGCGAAATGCCGCTTGCGGCTTTAATTATTAGGGTTATAGCCCCGAAGGGGCATAACCCTATTGAGTTTGCGTGAATTTGATATTATTATTATTATTTGTTGTCTTATGCCGCGGCTCAATTTGCCGTGAGCTGGAATGAGCGAGAAAAACGAAACTTTGCACGATAACTGCAAATGATGTGCATGTGCTTCTCAAGAACTATGACACCAATCGGCCACATGGTGGCGCTGTAATTAACGCCCAAACATGCGATGTTTGCAAGGCCACGCCCCGCACACCGTAAGTCCGATTGACTTGAAACTTGACACACATGTGCAGCTCCGTGTGATCTACAATAAAGCCTCTGGGACTACTAAAGTCCGCCTGGCATTATTTTCCGCCATATTGGATTTTTTGAAAAACGCATTTTTGACATCTCCTCCTAAACCGTTGGTCCGATTTCTACCAAATTTTCTGTGGATCATTATTGGACTAATGTCATCTAATGTTGCATAAAGCGTGTTGATACCTCATTGCGTTATGAATCTGTTGACCAACAAACTTTTCAATGGTCGGAGCTTAGCAGGAAATTGGCCATAATTCATTGACCATTAGTCAAATCATCACAAATCTTGGTAGATATCTTCAGTACGTGTTTGGGAATAGGCGTACCAAAGCATTTTCCGCTTGACCCATAGGGGGCGCCAAAACTGTCAAAAACTTATATCGCAAGATCCGGTGGACAGAATTTTATCAAATTTGGTGCATATACTCTGGGGGCAAGTATTAACACAGACCTGAAGTGTGATATTGATCGGTGCATGTGGGCGTGGCCTATTCAGCATTTTATGCTAAATTATGCCTTTGCTCAATTTGCTGTGAGCTGGAACGAGCTAGAGACATGAAACTTGGTACCATAACTGTACATGATGTCATAATGCTTCACATAAAATATGAAAACAATTGGCCACTTGGTGGCGCTATATACATTTTCAAGGTCAGCCCCCTCACACCATAAGTCCCATCGATTAGAAATTTGACAGACATGTGCTGCTGAATGTGATCTACAAAAAAGTCTCTTGGACCATGACAGTCCACTGACTAGATTTTCTGCCATGTTGAATTCTTTGAAAAACACATTTTTGACATCTCCTCCTAAACCGTAGGTCTGATTGCTGGCATATTTTCTGCGAATCACTATTGGACCAGGCTCATCAAAAGTTGCATAAAGCTTGTTGATACGTCATTGTGTTGTGAAGTTATTGACCAATTCATTTTTAAGGGGCGGGCTCAGCACATCAATAGACCTAACTTCCCAAGCCTTTGGCCCATCGTCTCCAAACTTGCAGCATATGTTCACAAGAGCAGCTGAAACATCCGCTGAAACTTTCATTCATATCGGCGACTAGGGGGGCGCTTTGAGCGCGAAAAGCTATAACCCGCGAAATGCCGCTTGTTATTATTTGTTGTCTTATGCCGCGGCTCAATTTGCCGTGAGCTGGAATGAGCGAGAAACATGAAACTTGGCGCAATAACTGCAAATGATGTGCAGCTGCTTCTCAAGAACTATGACCCCAATCGGCCACATGGTGGCGCTGTAATTAACGGCCAAACATGCGATTTTGGCAAGGCCACGCCCCGCACACCGTAAGTCCGATTGACTTGAAACTTGACAGACATGTGCAGCTCCGTGTGATCTATAATAAAGCCTCTGGGACCACTAAAGTCCGCCTAACTAGATTTTCCGCCATATTGGATTCTTTGAAAAACACATTTTTGACATCTCCTCCTAAACCGTAGGTCTGATTGCTGGCATATTTTCTGCGAATCATTATTGGACCAGGCTCATCAAAAGTTGCATAAAGCTTGTTGATATGTCATTGTGTTGTGAAGATATTGACCATGAACTGTAAGAGGGCGGGGCTCAGCACAGCAATAGACCTAACTTCATAAGCCTTTGGGCCATCATCTCCAAAGTTGTGGGATATGTTCAGGAGAGTACCTGAAACATCCCCTGAAAGTTTAAAATATATCGACCACTAGGCACTGCTGAGTTTGGCTTTTAGTTAGTGGTGAAGAGGAGAGATGAAAACACACAGAGGTAAATGAGGCTGCTCTTCATACCGAGTTGTCCTTTATCAGCCATCAGGGCACCACTTCTCAATCACTGCCAAAGACATCAAGAGCTCCCAGCAAGCATGCTGATGCTGCAGGAACCAACGCACGGGCATCGATCGCAGGGACGTCCCACACCAATACACATGGACGTACTGAGGAGAGATGCTGGACAGTGCTGGCTTTCCGATAGTTGTATTATCACTCTTTCCATCCACCACTATTGGTTTTGTGTTATCAGTCCTACTTGTATTAGCTATTACAGCTGCTAGACTGCTATTGTGGCCTGCCTCTCTCTCTCTCAACCTGAGCCAGGAGTGCAGACCTGGGAGGAGGGCCCAACTGATTCTGGCTCTCTGGCCAATTGCCACCCCCACCAAAGGGCTCTGACCAAAGTTCATCCCTGGGCTCTGGGATCAAACCATCCCCACCGTGGAATATTGCTATAAAACCCCCACTATATACGCTGATATTGTCTGAATATGATCCCAGATTTCCGCTTGAACATGTTGAACATAATCCCAAACTACCGCTTGAACAAAATCTGAAAACACTGTTATCTGCTGAACTACTGTCTGATCAAGATACGAACAACACTGATCATGTGTCTGATTTGAACATTTTCACGCAGTCTTTCTCTGAAAAACAGGTCACTGAAACCATGTCTGAAGCTGTTTGTGAGCCAGTGAGTGGATCCACGTTTGCAGACAACCACCATGATGGAATGCAGACTGCAGCACCACATACATCTACTGAGCTGTATTTCTAAATCACCTGTGAAGCCTTTCTTACTTGGTTCATTCTCTCAAAATAGTTTTCATGATAATGCCGGCAAACAGTGTGTAGCTAACTGTTTAGCAGCAGTTATGATGAATGAGATTAAAAGTGTACTGACTTGGAGTGATGATGAAAAATCTAATGATGTTGACACTGTTCTTATTGAAGGGAATAAGTTGTACACTACTCTTAAAGACAGTGGTAAGATAAGTGGTAGAAGTGGGTATCTGTTCATAGAAGAGTTACCAAATGTATATACAATGAAAGATAAACAATTTTCAATAAATTGTGGTCCAACCTTCAGTGGAAATGTTGGTGTGTTTGATGAGGCTGCTGAATCAGAGATGAGGAATATTAATGTACCACTGGATATGGCTATTCAAAGGGCACTGATAGATCATGATGCTTGCTTTGTGACTTTGAGTAATAACACGTGTGTGGTTGTTAAGCAAGGTCACCATTTTGCAGTTTTTGATCCTCATCATCGTGATAGTCAGGGATATGTGGATGCAGAGATGGGTACTGCTGTAGTTGTTTATCACTCTAAGTACACAACACTGTATGACCAGCTGGAGAACCTCGCCAAACAACTGCTTCCTGATGACCGTATGCTTCCTGCCATGCCATTTGAGGTTCGAGGAGTCAAGGTGATGATCACAGGTAACATGATGCAACATTGTGTAGTGCCAACCACTAGAGAGGACCTCAAAAACAGCAATGCTAACGAAACCAGACCACTCTACAGTGCTGTGTTGAAAGGTGAACATAAGAGAACTGTCACGTGCACACAATTTCTCCATGAACATGTGACGAAAAAGAAGATTTCGGTCAGAAGTAAGTGACAGGAAAGTGCAGGGACGTACAAGTGACCCACCAGGTGACACTGGTATAAATGCATCAGATGTCAATGACACCCATATGGACACAGATATTGAAATAACTCATGTATCCACGATCCCTTTCACATACAAGCCACTGAGTGTTGTGACTAAAGGAAGACTTTGTCTAAACATGGGTGTGAGAGATGATAATGCAAAGCAGCCACAACCTGTAGAGATGTCTGCTATGGGAAGAGTCTGTGAAACGACACCAATTCAAGGTGATGGTAACTGTTTTTTTCGAGCTTTATCCTACGCCATTTCAGGAACAGAGAATGGACACATGAAACTGCGCCGGAGAATTGTTGATCATCTTGCAAGACATGCAGCAGAATTCCACACATACTTAAGAACAGGACAGTCCTCTATTCCAGACCATTTGAACAGTTCAAACATGAAATGTTCAGGTTCATTTGCAACAGAGATGGAAATCTGGGCAGCTGCTAACCCTACTACAAGTTGACATATACACCTACAATGCAGACAGATGGAATTATTACCCATGTGTTCACATAGCAGGTAATCATCAGCCAGGTGACAGAATTGGTGAGGCTATTTACCTGAATCACAAGAATGGCAACCATTACGATTATGTAACGTGTAAAGCATGCGAACAATGAATCTGTATGTGCATCACTTGATAAACATGCAAGTCAGGACAAACACTGTTCAGATGGAAAGACAACAAAGACAGAACAGTATCATGCAGACCGTTGGTCAAGAAAGAGGAAATTAAAAGCTTTGGAAAAAACATATGCAGATAACAAAGAGGACATTTCAGAGAAAAGAAAAGCCACATATGTCACCAGGAAAGGCACACATCTTGAAAGAGAAAGAGTGAAATATGACACAAATGAACAATACAGAAAATCTCTTAGAAATGCAAGTCACAAAAAATACCATAATGATTCAGAGTTTCAACACTATGTTCGTGAGCAAAGTCAGCTAAAATATGCTGTGGATGAAGAGTTTCAAGCGCATGTACGTCAACAAAGCAAAACTAAATATGCTACCGATACAGTATTTCAACACCATGTACGTCAACAAAGCAAAACTAAATATGCTACCGATACAGTATTTCAACACCATGTACGTCAACAAAGCAAAACTAAATATGCTACCGATACAGTATTTCAACACCATGACAAAACAAAAGGACAGGAGATTTGACATCACTTGTGTTATTGAAAATTTCCGTAAATCAGTAAAGCGTGGACCTGAATATGTCTGTTGTTGTTGTCATAGACGTCTTTTCAGAAAGCAAGTAAAAGGATGTAGGAAGAACACATATTCTACAGTGGGTACATATTGCAGCGCCCTTGCAGATAAATGTCTAACAAGCACTTATTTGCACGTATGTGATAAATCTTGTGGGAAGAATTGCAGTTTTCAAGACGAGGCTTTTTCCAAATTATGGATCTGCCATACGTGTGATAAACATCTGCGCAAAGGTAAACTGCCTAGCCAGAGTGTTGCTAACAACTTACATTTGAAGCATGTCCCCCCTGAGCTTCAGTGTCTCAATGAGTTGGAACAACATCTCATTTCCCTGCACATTCCCTTCATCAGACTCGTACCTTTGAGAAAGGGAGGCCAAAACTCTGTGCAAGGGCCAACTGTATGCGTACCATCCAATTTATCACATGTGACGCGCATTTTGCCAAGAGATGAAGGTGAGGATAAAATGATAAGGATGAAACTGAAACGTAAACTGAGCTACAAAGGACATTATCAAGACATGCACGTGGACACAGGGAATATCAAAAATGGTCTGAATTATTTAATAATCAATAACACATGGTATAAAGACGTGAGTATTAACCCACACTGGATTAACACTTTTGAAGAAACTGACAATGAACAGATTGAAAATGATGAAAAGGTTGGAAATGATGAAACTGCTGAGACTTGTATTGATAATGAAACTTCAGACAAGGAGGATGACGATGCACCAGACATACAGGATCTATCACATATTCAAGACCAGCATGGAATGTTTGCTTCCTCTTGTCTACAACCTGTGGATCTGGGTCAAGAAATACTGGATCAGCATTTTGATGGGATTCTATCTGTCGCCCCAGCAGAAGGAAATTCTCCAATAAGACTGTTGTCTGATGCCACAAATGAACCCAAATGTTTTCCAGTCATATTTCCAAAAGGAGCACCTACTTTTCATGATGAGCGCCCAGAGAGATTAACTTTATGTAAGTATTTCAATCAACGGATACTTAATGCAGATGGTCGTTTTGCGCAAAACACTGATTACTTATTCTATGCTCAATATGTGTCTGAACTAAATCAAATTATATCACAAGTGTCAATAGCTTTGAGAAAAGGGACAGACAAAGGTTTGACTCAAGACGTTACCAGTGACATCCTTACAGACCCGGAAGCTTTGAGAAAGATTCTGCATTTTGATCAAGGCTACAAATTCCTCAGGCCTATCAGAGGAACACCTCCATTTTGGCAATCAGCACAGAAAGATTTGTTTGCAATGATAAGACAGCTTGGTATCCCCACATGGTTCTGTTCATTTAGCTCTGCTGACTTGAGATGGCCTGAAATGCTGAATGCTATGCTTAGGCAAGAACGCAAGGAAGTGAAATTGGAAGACCTGTCTTTGGCAGAAAAATGTGCATTATTAAAGCGCAATCCAGTGACTGCGGCCAGAATGTTTGACTTCAGATGGCAATGCTTTTTAAAAGATGTTTTACAAAGTCCTGCAGCGCCAATAGGAAAGATCACAGATTTCTTTTATCGAGTCGAATTTCAGATGCGTGGTTCACCTCATATACATGCATTATTTTGGGTTGCTGACGCTCCAAAAGTTGACAAAGACTCCGATGCAAAGGTTGCACAATTTTGTGATAAATATGTCACATGTCAGATGCCGTCAGATCCAGAACTGTTGGACGTCATTGGTGTGCAAAAACATAGTGAATACCATGCCAAAACGTGTGACAAGAAAAATGCTAAGAACAAGAAGAAGGGAACAATAAACTGCAGATTCAACTTTCCAAGGCCAGTTTCAAAGCGCACATTTGTCGCCAGACCAGGTATTGCTGCAGAATTTAAGGGAAAAGAAGATGCTGACTCTGGAAATACTGAACAAGTAACTCTTGAAACAGAGCCAGACATCAACCTAGTTGGGATGAAAATCGAAGCAGTCCGAAAAATGTTTGAAGCAATGAAAACAGTCCTATCAAATCGTGAAGAAAGGCAGAAGTTTCAATCTGCTGAGGAATTCTTTCAGTGTTTTAACATATCACAAAAAGTCTTTGAGAAAGCAAACTCTATGCTTACCAAACGAACAAGCATTGTGTTGCAACGGAAACCACAAGATGTTTGGATAAACCAGTACAATCCTGATCTTCTGCGCTGCTGGCAGGCAAACATGGACATTCAGTTCATTGTGGATGCGTATTCATGTGTGGTGTACATTATTTCATATGCCCTCAAAAGTGAACGTGAAATGGGACTGCTGCTTGATCAGGCTCAAAAGGAGGCCATGAATGGAAATCTACAAGCTAAGGAGTCAATGAAAAAGATTGGTACGGTGTTCTTGCAAAGCAGACAAGTTTCAGCACAAGAATGTTGTTTCAAATTAACCGGACTACCACTTAAACACTCCTCACGTGGAACCCAGTTCATACCAACCGGTGAGCATCCTGTCAGAATGAGTTTACCCTTGAGTCAACTTAAACAACACCATCAGACTGATGAAAAGCAGTTGTGGATGAAGAATGTGGTGGATCGATACAAAAACAGACCAGACACACAACCGTTTACATACATGTGCTTTGCAACATTTGCCTCGCAGTACAGAGTTCTTGGGACATCACAAATCCCCAAAGGTGATAAGAGTAATGTCATTCAGTTAAAAAATGACTTTGGTTTTATTAGCAGAAGAAGTAACATAGACAAACCTGCTGTGATCCGCTATGCTAGATTGTCACCAATGAAACACTCTGAAGCCTACCACCGCAGCATACTGCAAATATTTCTGCCTTATTATCTGGACAGCCAACTAAAACCTGGTCCATTTGAAACCTACAAAGACTTTTATGATCATGGTGCTGTGCTAAATGAGAACAACACATTGGCGAATGTCAAATCTATAGTGGATGGAAACCGAGCTCTCTTTGAGAAAGAAGCTGACAAAATAGATGACGCTGAAAAGACGCTACAAGCCAATGATGAACTGGAAGACGCATGGGCACAGATATGTCCACAAGCAGAAGAAGAAAGGCTGGAAGGTCAAGCATTAAGAAAAGAGACAAATGAAACAAATGAAGAACACTCCAGTGATGATAACATCCCAGACCTGCAGCCAAACAAAGAATGTCTTTACACAATAGAGGCTAATACAACACAAATTACACGAACAGATGCTTTGGATTTGTTACGATCTTTGAATGAGGAACAGTCTGCAATTTTCTACAAGATTCGACAGTGGTGTTTCCAGAAAGTCAATGGTGAGAATCCTCAGCCCTTAAAAGTATTCATTACAGGCGGAGCAGGAACAGGAAAAAGCCATCTGATTAAAGCCATTCAATATGAGTCAACGAGAATTCTCAAAAGACTTCATCCAGATCAACCAGATGCCCCTACTGTCGTACTAACAGCACCCACAGGTGTCGCTGCCTACAACATAAATGCAAGTACTATCCATAACACATTTTCAATAGGAATCGATTTGTCTCTTCCAATCAAAGACTTAACAGAAGAAAAGATTAACACATTACGTGCAAAGCTCGGAAACCTTGAAATATTGATCATAGATGAAATATCCATGGTTGACCACAGACTTTTATCATACATACACGGCAGATTGAGACAAATCAAGCAACCAGGTGACAACACTGCATTTGCCAAAGTGTGTATTATTGCAGTTGGAGACTTTTATCAGTTACCACCAGTAAAAGGTTGTGCTTTGTACTGTGACTTCAAATACATAAACCTATGGGAGGATGAATTTCATATTGCTGAGCTCACTCAAATAGTCAGACAAAAGGATTCAGACTTAGCTCATGCCTTGAATCGTATACGTACTCATAAAAAGGATGAACCTCTGCTCGATTGTGATCTTCAAATGCTCAAAAGCTGTGAAAATGGAGAAGACTGCGATGCATTACACATTTTCGCTACAAATAAAGAGGTTGACGCTTATAACTTGACACACTTACATGCCACCTGTCCAGAGCCTGTCACCATAAAAGCCTGTGATTATGAGAGGAATTCTGAAACAGGTAGACTGGAGCCAAAGGACGGTCATCATCACAAAGTTTACAATACTTGTCTACAGAAATACATCAGTGCAGGAATTGGAGCTCGTATAATGTTGCTGAAAAACATTGATGTGTCGGATGGGCTTGTGAACGGTGCTTTTGGAACTATTGTGAACATGGTGGGTAACAGTCAAGAAAGTGAGGACAATGACAACTATTTCCCTACTTCTATTCATGTGGCTTTTGATAATCCCAAGGTTGGTCAAAACCAACGTTCAAAAACACGCACGATTGACCCTGAAGGAAGAACAATAACTGTCCTTAAACCAGAGGAAGATAAGGTCACCAATAATGGAGGATTACGCAGACAGTATCCAATAAGATTGGCATGGGCATGCACTGTGCACAAAGTACAAGGCTTAACGATTGACAAAGCTGTTGTGTCTCTCAGAAAGGTCTTTTCCTCAGGACAAGCATATGTCGCTCTTAGTCGTGTTACATCTCTAAATGGCTTAACCATTAAGGACTTTAAGGAATCTGCCATTTATTGTAACGCAAAAGTAGCAGATGCAACAAGCAAAATGCCACCATTTATATCACCTCTAACTTCTGCCACCATAACACAATCTGCTTTTACCATCATATTGCACAACACTCAGTCTTAAGGGCCACTTTCCAGATATTCAAGCTAATGCTCACATGAATAATGCTGATTGCATTTGCCTTACAGAAACATGGTTAGGAGTTAATGACCCACCGATGCAACCTAATCTTACAGGCTACCAGTTCACACATCTTTCTCGTGGTCATAGTTATGAGAACACTCATCCACAATTGCAGAAGCTGAAACACGACTGTCATGGAGGAGTTGGAATATACCATTCATTGACAAAAGATGTTGTGATATGGCCTGCAAAGTGCTACAATATTGAGTGTTTGATATTTCAAGTAAATAGTATTAACCTGACTGCTGCAGTTCTTTACAGACCTGCAGTTTATCCTCTTACCATCTTCTGTCAACACCTAAAGCAACTGCTTCACATCATTGACCAGTGTCCTGGACAGAAAATCATCATGGGGGACTTCAATGAAAACGCACTGGACAACAGTAAACTGGTTGGTTTTTTTGCTGAACATAATTACACCCAGTATGTGCAAACAGCAACAAGTGACAAAGGCACTTTAATTGATCATGTGTACGTCAAAGACGCTGCCAACGTTGTTGTCAATGTGCTGCCAGTTTATTACAGTTATCATGAGATGGTACATATAGCACTTTTTGAGAAGTAGCTATTAGTAATTCAAAACATATCATCTGATCAAACTGCAGCAAATCATCATGCATATTTACAACACTAATAATATCCTTGTAGTTGCTTCCAGTATATCACTGCCATCATGACATTGTATGTGTTGTACTTGTTTAACGTTTTAAAAGTCTATGCGTAAAAACATTTATTGTCACAAACACTGTAAAAAACTATTTACCCTGTACAATGACATGGTTCTTTTGCCTTCACACTTGTGGACCGTTTTCTCACTGTTAGTAATGTCATCATCATTTCTATTTCATAGGACGTTGGGTAGCACAAGTGTCGTCATATCTCTCTGTCTCTCTGCTCACCTCTCTATGAGTGTCCCCCACCCCCTTCCACACACGCACACACACACACACACACACACACATACACACACACACAGCATACATTCAGCAAATGTTGTCAACCATACCTTTCCACTAAGGCAACACGTCCCATCAGTCCAGCAACTACACAACTTCTTCTGCAACAGGTAAACGGCAAACTATTGTCATTTCTGTATCACTGGTCGTTATTTGAAACATTACAGTTGAGTTGTTTGATTTGCACATAATCCTACAGTCTCCATTATTGTACATGTATTATCCCTTCTCTTCAGCTGATTATGCCATTCTGTTTATAGCATTCATATAAATATATGTCCTTATTACACAAATGTCTTATCTGTTTTTTAATATAGACCATTATGTAACTTGTGCTTATCACCAGAGACCTTTAACTATGTTGACCTGTGCAGAAGAAAAACATCTTCAAACCTCTTCCAAAAGAACTGAAAAGCAACATCATTTCTCCAACTACAGACTCATACTAAACACTGGCAGTCTTCAATAGCCATGACTACAACGGATTCCAAACCATACAATACGTAAGCTATTCTTTTTACCGCATTCATCACAAGCAAATCATTACATATTTAGTATGATATTTGTATTTCATACACATGAACTGTAAGTCCATGTTCCTCTAATTCTTTCCAAAATTAACCAAAAGCATGCGTGTTTTTAGTGGGAGCTCAGTCTGACGAAAAATACAGCAACACTGCCATATGATTTCTGCTGACACTCCCGTTCTCCTGCTGCACTACTTCATTGGACATGCAACATTTTGGCCTGGCAGAACACTGGATAACCTGTGCAACCACAGACACGTAGGTTATCACATATCTATCACATGTCTTGTTAATTTAACCTCTCCACTAACCTTTGCATACATGCATTATCGCTGTGTCTTTGCACAGTCTCTTCTCTTCTGCAACTTGTCATATTCATTCATTCTATCTGCCTTTTGTCTTCTGTTCCAGATGTACACAGGTCACTTTAACCGTGGATGTGCAAAACAATGGGAAGGAAATGGACTGTAATAATTATGCTGTTGCCATCACTGGCAGTATGGACCTGTCTGCCTAGAAAAACATTGAGTCATGACAAGTCTACATCTTTATGTATATATTAGATAATGACCACCTTCCTATCAGCATCAATAGGCACAAGTTTGTCAGCAATAAATTGACATGTTCTGTTCCCGACAACACGTAACACATCAGAGGTGAAATAATTGTTGGGTTACCTCTGAATGTTATCATAGATCTCTAGCTTTAGGTTTTTATACAATTTTCAGTTATTTCAAGTTTTCGATAGTAGTTAATGTCATATATACTAATGATTCAACACATTATAGCAAATTCGTGATTTGCAAAAAAAGTATTATTGCATAGATGTTAACGTATTTATGTTGTATGTACATGTTTTTCTCTTGCTATAGAAGAATGAAACCTGTCATGGCATTTTCCTTGCATTGAGGTCAACTTGTATTGTTTATAACCTAAAGAATACTGTGATTAAAACAAACAACCCTAACAAAACATTTTAACATTGTGGCATATTTTTTCATAATCTTTTATCCCATTTGAGATTTAGCTATCTTGTTGCTTTCAGTTTGTAGATTTACATAACAGAAGCATGGACTGAAATGACAGTCACAGCAACCTACAAACGCCTTTAAATCATCTCAGAAACTGCATTAGTTTGTCATTATTTGTCTAGTTATAAATATAACTTTCACTCTGACCTCCCAGCTACTTGAGAAGCTGCAGTTAATTTGCCATGTCCACTTGACACATTCACAAACACATGTCTTGGACAAACTGTTGAATAAAGTTTCATGTCTTAATGCCACAATATTTGACTGTCTGCTCATGGAACATTTTTTATATTAATTTGTGTCATTAATATATCCCCATACATGTCATACATTTATGTTTGGGTTGCTTAGTAAAGACATCTGTTTGTTAAATTATTGTCCCTTGTTATTAATTCTTGCAGTTTGTTAAAGCAACCTGATATCTAATCTCACCTGTATAACTGTTTGGATTTAATAAAGTTGTGTAGTAAAATTTCAACACATTTTAGCAAACGTCAGTCTTTGCCCAACAACATAAAATGTTTCACGTTCAAATATAATATTAATAAACACCACAGTTATCAATCCAAAACTTTTATTTCTGTTTAAAGCCAAACTTTCCAGGTGGACAACATTTGCATTCGCAAAACTAAATACACAAGTGTCTCACATAAAGGTAGCATGCTCTTTAAAAACACAACTATTACAAATATTTACAGCTTACTAAGAAAACTTAAACATGCATGTTCACTCCAATAAAAAAAAAAAAATATATATATATATATATATATATATATATGTTAATATTACTACAATTTCTATGAAAACACTAGAACTCTTATAAAACACAATAAGACACAAAATTACTTCACACTTCTGAACACAATAGGCAACGTTTCTTGTGTAGACAAGTGTTAACAACGTCTCCCGTATTTGTGATGTCCAAGTATCACAATAACTGTTAATATTGTGTGTCGGACTGGTGCAAACTAAATCCTGTTTGCTGTCAAGTTTTGGTAGTGTCCGTATCAGTACAGTGAATGTATATCTGCAGACAAATTGTTCCTAATACAATATTGTTGGTACACAAGAGCACTGGGATATTGTAATCACAAAAAGACATATGCACAACACAGATTGTAAATAAGACTGTCGCTACTGTAAGAGCGCATCGACATCAATGTTGTCGAATTCATCATCGTCTTTGTTGCTGCTGCTGTCACCTCCGTCTCGTTGCGCCTCGCCTTCTTTGGGTGCATTGTTGTGGCGAATGCTTGTCACTATCAGTTCCATGTTATAATGCACTTCAAAGCTTTCTCCATCTATAAAATGCTCCTCAACGTCCTGAACATCTGCCATCAGATGTGTTAGAAAAGTTTCTTGCAAATATGTTTTTAGTACCGACATCGGCATGGTCAGTCTGATTGTCCTGTTGTCCTGTGGGACCAGAATTATGGTGCCGCTGATGTTAGGCACATAGGCATTGCTGCGCTGCAACAGCTTGCATCCCTCACAGCGATAGTTCTTGGTCTTGCAGGCAAACGCTGTCTGGCGACAGCTTTTCTTACGACTTTCACACATATTTCTCCTACCTGCAAAAACAAAAGAACATCTTTGTATAAACATTCATCCTTGTAAGTACCAGTAACACTACAACAAGAACATGTTATTTTTTGGGAAACTACGAAACTGTCATTGTCACTTTTAATTGTAGAAACACGGACTCACTATAGTTTACATGTATGAAGTTATTGATGTTGACACAATTATGCTCTGTGGTGCTATGTAACACTAAATGTTCCTCATGCTTAGCTTTAATAACATTCACAGCTCTTTCCTATGAAAGATAAACCTCTTACACAAAACTAAGTCCCAAAATAATCTAAACAGATACAGACATATAACAAAGCTATGCCTTTAAATATACTGTTAAGGCCACAAATACATTGTACACAAGAAATAGCAGCTCAGTCATTCTATGTCCATCAACATGCAATATTTATAGCTCTAATATATTATTTAAAAGCACCATTCCTCCACAAAAGATGTTATTCTTGTTCTGTACTAACCTTTTAGGTTGAATAACATTAGAACTATTACAACTACATAGTAAGTCTTTAACATTCACTTTAGATCACTCACTGGCATAGGAAATGCTGACACTACTGCTATAGCTCAGTTGGTATGGCTGCTGCCAAACACTCCAGCTTTCACTTTTTAATGCAGGGGCCGTGGATTCGAAACCCACTAGTGGTCTTTTGCTGCATGTCAACCACTCTCTGTCTCTTCCCCTTTAACTACTATGTCTTTGTATCGACAAAAGCATAGACGAGCCACATAATTACTTAATAACTAAAATATATATATAACTCATTGATATTTCATATTTTCACCAAAGACTCCATTCCATTCTTAAAATTACTTGTCTGTGTATGTCCTTACATACAAATACCTACTAATCTGTAAATTATGATTTCATTTATGTTTTCAATATTCTTTTGTCCCATTTGCCATGTTGCAATTTCTTCGCTCCTTCTGTTTGTTGATTTACAAGACACAAGCAAATACTTTCATGACAGTCAGCAATCTGTCACACGCCTTTAGATCATCTCTAAATCTATTGTTTGTCATCTTTGACACGTTATGCTAAAACTTTCATTGTGACACAGCAACCCTTCACAAACTTAGAACAACTTACCTAAATTCCGTTGCTATATCATTGCATTTTGCCGATATTGACCAGCACACTTTAAAAGAACACGACTCAGCACATCAACACACCACACTCCACAAACCTTAAGTCCATCATCTTCAACCTTCCTACACATGTCCATCACACTATCTAAAACATACCTTGACAGATTCTTTCTAATCAACCACTAGGGACTGCTACAGGTCAACCCAAACATACGACATTGTTTGTCCTCTCAATAACTACCTCACTACATACGCTTGATGACACTCTTACACTTACTGTGTAAAACTACTGCAAATACTCCATGAAGGCAACACCTGTCCCAAACACTTGCATATAACAGACCGATATAAACAGAACCTAGGCAACACATCCAACCTGGTGAATTGACCATACTAAACTATCTCTAAACCAAATTAAAGGGGCATTGAGCTCATTTTACTGTATTGCCGATTGCTACCAAATTTTCTGTGGATCATTATTGGACTACACATCTAATATTGCATTAAATTCAATGACATCTCATTGCGTTTTCAAACTGTTGACCAATAAACTTTTCAATAGGAGGGGCTTAGCAGGAAATTGGCCATAATTCATGGACCATTAAACCAAACATCATTAATCTTGGTAAATATCTTACGCATGCGTTTGGGAATAAACTCAACAGTTGCATAACGCTTGTTAACACCTCATTGCGTTTTTACGATATTGACCAATGACCTTTAAGAGGGCAAGTCACAGCACATCAGTAGACCTGACTTCACAAGCCTTTGGCCCATCATCTCCAAGCTTGCAGCATATGTTCACAAGAGTAGCTGAAACATCCGCTGGAAGTTTCATTTAAATCGGCCACTAGGGGGGCGCTTTGAGCGATAGGCTATAACCCGCGAAATGCCGCTTGCGGCTTTAATTATGATAATGAGTTTGCGTGAATTTATTATTAGGGTTATAGCCCCGAAGGGGCATAACCCTATTGAGTTTGCGTGAATTTATTATTATTATTATTCGTTGTCTGCCGAAGAAGCGCAATTTGCCGTGAGCTGGAATGAGCGAGAAACATGAAACTTGGCACACTAACTGGAAATGATGTGCAGCTGCTTCTCAAGAACTATGACCCCAATCGACCACATGGTGGCGCTGTAATTAACGCCCAAACATGCGATGTTGGCAAGGCCACGCCCCGCACACCGTAAGTCCGATTGACTTGAAACTTGACACACATGTGCAGCTCCGTGTGATCTACAATAAAGCCTCTGGGACCACTAAAGTCCGCCTGGCATTATTTTCCGCCATATTGGATTTTTTGAAAAGCATTTTCCGCTTGACCCATAGGGGGGCGCCACTAATATAAAAAATTAGTACCTCACGATCCGGTGGACAGATTTTTATCAAATTTGATGCACATACTCTGAGGGCAAGTATTAACCAAGATCTGAAGTGTGATATTGATCGGTCCATGTGGGCGTGGCCTATTCAGCATTTTATGCTAAATTATGCCTTTGCTCAATTTGCTGTGAGCTGGAACGAGCTAGAGACATGAAACTTGGTACCATAACTGTACATGATGTCATAATGCTTCACATAAAATATGAAAACAATTGGCCACATGGTGGCGCTATAAAAAATTTCAAGGCCAGCCCCCTCACACCATAAGTCCCATCAATTAGAAATTTGACAGACATGTGCTGCTGAATGTGATCTACAAAAAAGTCTCTTGGACCATGACAGTCCACTGACTAGATTTTCTGCCATGTTGAATTCTTTGAAAAACACATTTTTGACATCTCCTCCTAAACCGTAGGTCTGATTGCTGGCATATTTTCTGCGAATCATTATTGGACCAGGCTCATCAAAAGTTGCATAAAGCTTGTTGATATGTCATTGTGTTGTGAAGTTATTGACCAATTAATTTTTAAGGGGCGGGCTCAGCACATCAATAGACCTAACTTCACAAGCCTTTGGCCCATCGTCTCCAAACTTGCAGCATATATTCACAAGAGTAGCTGAAACATCTGCTGAAAGTTTCATTCAAATCGGCCACATGGTGGCGCTGTAATTAACGCCCAAACATGCGATTTTGGAAAAGCCACGCCCCTCAAACCGTAAGTCCGATTGACTTGAAACTAGACACACATGTGCAACTCCGTGTGATCTACAATAAAGCCTCTTGGACCTCCAAAGTGCACCTGGAAATATTTTCCACCATATTGGATTTTTTGAAAAACGCATTTTTGACATCTCCTCCTAAACCGTTGGTCCGATTGCTACCAAACTTTCAATGGATCATTATTGGACTAATGTCATCTAAAGTTGCATAAAGCGTGTTGATACCTCATTGCGTTATGAAACTGTTGACCAACAAACTTTTCAATGGTCGGAGCTTAGCAGGAAATTGGCCATAATTCATTGACCATTAGTCAAATCATCACAAATCTTGGTAGATATCATCAGTACGTGTTTGGGAATAGGCGTACCAAAGCATTTTCCGCTTGACCCATAGGGGGCGCCAAAACTGTCAAAAACTTATATCGCAAGATCCGGTGGACAGAATTTTATCAAATTTGGTGCACATACTCTAGGCGCTAGTGGCGCTTTGAGCGCGAAAGGCTATAACCCGCGAAATGCCGCTTGCGGCTTTAATTGTATTAGTTATTCTTGTTTTGTTTTTTACTAAGTATTTGTTACATGTTCGAAATAAATAATTAATTAAAAATAAAGTGAAACCAAATGGTTCTCTGTCCACTCAGATTAAACATGAATCACAATTAGTATATGAAAATA
The DNA here is from genome assembly GCF_043250625.1 of Sebastes fasciatus. Classification (NCBI taxonomy): domain Eukaryota; kingdom Metazoa; phylum Chordata; class Actinopteri; order Perciformes; family Sebastidae; genus Sebastes; species Sebastes fasciatus. The sequence goes on from NC_133811.1 coordinate 32,714,661, forward strand.
ATATGCAAGATCAGCATATCGTTTGTTATTATGAACGGCTGAATGGTGCGTCGCCTTAAATGCTGCGGCCGCAAGGCATTGTGGGATGTTATTCTCTCTTTTCCTTTGGTAAAGGATGCTCCAGTGTGTCCTAAAGGAGATAATAAAGGAAGCACTGAAGCTCCTTTCCTTTGGTAAAGGATGCTCCAGTGTATCCTCTGCTAAAGGAGATAATAAAGGAAGCATTGAAGCTCCTTTCCTTTGGTAAAGGATGCTCCAGTGTGTCCTAAAGGAGATAATAAAGGAAGCACTGAAGCTCCTTTCCTTTGGTAAAGGATGCTCCAGTGTGTCCTAAAGGAGATAATAAAGGAAGCATTGAAGCTCCTTTCCTTTGGTAAAGGATGCTCCAGTGTGTCCTCTGCTAAAGGAGATAATAAAGGAAGCATTGAAGCTCCTTTCCTTTGGTAAAGGATGCTCCAGTGTATCCTAAAGGAGATAATAAAGGAAGCATTGAAGCTCCTTTCCTTTGGTAAAGGATGCTCCAGTGTATCCTAAAGGAGATAATAAAGGAAGCATTGAAGCTCCTTTCCTTTGGTAAAGGATGCTCCAGTGTATCCTAAAGGAGATAATAAAGGAAGCATTGAAGCTTCTTTCCTTTGGTAAAGGATGCTCCAGTGTATCCTAAAGGAGATAATAAAGGAAGCATTGAAGCTCCTTTCCTTTGGTAAAGGATGCTCCAGTGTATCCTAAAGGAGATAATAAAGGAAGCATTGAAGCTCCTTTCCTTTGGTAAAGGATGCTCCAGTGTATCCTAAAGGAGATAATAAAGGAAGCATTGAAGCTCCTTTCCTTTGGTAAAGGATGCTCCAGTGTGTCCTAAAGGAGATAATAAAGGAAGCATTGAAGCTCCTTTCCTCATCAGTTAGAGGACTCTAACAGCTCTCATCACGGCTGCTACTGAGAGACTGAGAGGGTCATTTCAGTCCGTTAGGAACCTTCCTGAGAGAGAAGAGGACTATTGGAACGCAGCCCAGGTCTAATATAGTCTAATATAGTCTGGTTTTATTTTAGTCGAGGCAGCTGAACGAAAAACACTAAAAATAAAAAAATGTAAAGTTTCTTTTTTAAACCTGCAGATCCTCCCTGCAATGCAGGTATGGAATAAAGCATCCTCTGCCTGTAGGAGTGGCGTCCTCCAGCAGATGGCAGTAGATCACCACAGCACAGCTGGAACTGAAGCAGGTTCCTGGTGATGAAACTAAAATGTCCTCACGATGGTAAACTCACATTACAGCTGCAGAAAATAGTAAATACAATACTAGTATATAACATAAAAGTGAAACAGGAAATAGAAACATTTCCTTAGTTGACGGAGAAATGTTACTTTAAAATGCAGATTGTCTAACGAGAGTACCCCCCCGTCGTTGGCCCTGGTTCAGCTGCTAATCGGCTTTGTCACAAACTCCATTCTGTGTGCTAATCTCAACCTCCCAGCACATCCGAACTGGGCACGTAGAACAAAGGTAAGACTCCTTTAAAATCAAATTAGGGAGGAAAAAGACTCTTGTAATCCTCTGTTTTCTAGCCTTGTTAGCATCGCTGCTGTTTCTCCATTCAGACGCAGCTTCATGCTAAATCTAATCCCTATTTATTGAAGACAAAAAAAAGATAATGGAACACATCGAATCAGCGTCCGACCGCCTGAACACACGTGTGTGCATGTGTGTGTGTGTGTGTGTGTGTGTGTGTGTGTGTATGAAGACGTTCAGAGTTCACACAGGTCGGTTTGCCCTTCACTCTGAATTCACAGCCCGACCAATCAAGCCTTTAAATTAGCGGCTAGTTACTGAGAGTCGTCCCCAATCAGAGCCCTCTCATTCAGCCAATCAGGCCGGCTGACACGGAGGCAGAGCTCCGAGGTTAAACACACACTTCCACAGCGCTCCGATAACGCCACGGATCTTAATTCACATGCTGGTGAACACACGGAGATGATCAAACATCCTCGGAGGCAGATATAGTTTTATAGTTGAAGACGTCAACAGGCAGAGTCACACTGCATATTATGTACATGTCAAAGCAGAGAAGACGTCGATGCAGCGTGCACGAAGATATCACGACGGGAAAAAGGTCATTTTGTCTGAATGAAGAAACGAAACACGGCTCACGGCGAAAGCGCCTGTGGGTGAAGCCGCCCTCGTCGAGTTGATCGATAGCGCCTGAAACTCCGCCGACCGTTGCCCGTCTCCCTCCACGCCGTACCAGGTGAGAGAGCGAGGAGTCCAGTGCTCCGCTCGTCTGCGCGCACGTCGTGGATGCGTGCTCGCGCTGCAGAGGGCAGAGCTGGTGCATGTCTGGAGAGTGAACCGGAGTAACGTTTAACATTTCTTTACTAATAAAAGTGCTAAAAACACTTTGATAGAACGTCTGTCGTCCTTAAATACAAGGTTTAAATCCTCAGTATCCATACAATCCATTTTATATCGATATACGTCTCCCGTGAAGGACAACTAGCCGAGTACCTATCGATGCAGTTGGATCGTAGGAATATAAATCAATGCATGGATGTAGTAGATGAATCGTTACACCCCTAGAAACAAGTTTTAACTCACTTTAAATCAAAGTTAACACCTCGACGCTGGACGACCGCTGGGACGCGTGACCTTTAAATCACAGCTTGAAGGTTATTGGAGCAATTAATGTACAATAAGTCAACACCTCGACAATTTGTCATCTGATTTTGAATCAGAATCTTTTTATTGACGTTTAACATCTGAGATAGTGTGAGAGATCTCCATCCAGTACCTGGTCAGGTGAGTCATGACCAGTAGGTGTGAATAAGGGAGGCACTGGTCATAGTTGTGACTAACCTCAGGACACATGCAGGAGAGTTTTGTAAACCTATTTTATTTATTTATTTATTTACACACGCAGCAGATTAATGACTGAAGATCTTTTAGATTCCACCTCGCTACGCTTTCTGTACTCCAACAAACTCCTCTCTCTCACGTTGTCTCCCGGCAACACGTTCTCCCTCCAACTCGTCAAATACCGCCGCTTGGTCAGTGCCCCCCCCCAACCACCCAAGGAGGCCGATGCACGGGGTTCACCTCTTGTGTTACTGTTGGACGGATTGTTCAGACTCAGACTCCAACACAAACTCCAGTGAAGCACCAAAACCTCTTGGTTGTATCTAGTGAAGCTGTTAAACAGTGTTGGCCGCGGTCGGAGGACGCGGGGGAGACCGTAGCTTTGGTCTCCAGGACCGGAGTCTCTGCTGTACTCTGCTCCTCTGCTCCTCTGCTCCTCTGCCTGCCTTCACTCACACACCGCGCTCCTTCTCTCTCTCTCTCTCCACCTCTCACGTGCATGCTGCTCACTCCACACTGCAGAAGAGTTAGTTTAGCTCTGAGAATATCTAGTGAATGTTCAGTGGACGTTTGTGCAGAAATAACTGCTGCAGCTCCTCCAGACCAACAGAGGTTTCCCGTGTCTTGTGAAGTGACGGGGCTCCGCAGAGAGAAACGTTATCGTCTCCCCCGTTCCCTCCGGCCGCGGTCGGGAGGCTGAGGCGGGAAAAGCCAACACTAGGATCAGCATTGATTCATGGAGAGACCTTGGTCTGGTCAGCTAACATTACTGCCAAGCAGCTGAAATATAGAGTGATATTGTGCTTTTAGCTGACGTGTGTCTCCTCACTGTGTTGAGCGATGCTCCTTCATGTCTATGTAGAGCGAGCACAAGCGCCAGCAACAGGACGCTGACTTTAGTTGACTTAACGGACACAGGTGAAGCTGTTAACAACACATTATGATTCTTACAAACAGTCCCTTTAAGATGTGGTCCATGTTTGAACATCTGCAGCTTCTTCTGCAGGTAAATGTGTAGTAAAGAGCAGTTCAGCCAACAGGAAGTGTTTGTCTGCCGTTAAAACAAAGCGTATAGTTTCAGCATGGCATTATGGGAACCCAGCCAGACAGACAGGATCCTACTATAAAGTTTCATCCCCCTCCTATTCAAATGAGTTCATTCCCCGCGTGGCATCGCTCTGTGAACTGAGTCTAATGTGTCAAATCTGTCAAATATTCAGTACAATGCTGAAGGAGGCTTTTGTGATGGCGGAGGAGCCGGCGGCCAGCTCGCCGTCTCCGGAGACGGTGGCCGGCCGAGTGGACGGACTGTCAGATTCGGCTCTTTTGTGTGTCCGTCTCGTCTCGTGGGTCCATTGTGGAGGCTGGACAGGCTGATCCCACCTAGAGAATCCAGCCGTCCTGCCTGCCTTGTATGCATGTCAGCCTTCCTCCTATTCCCTGGGAGGGATCTCACTGCCCCCCCCCCCTCTCCTCCTCCCGCCCCTTCTCAAACCAGACGCCTTGAATGCTACACTGATCAAGGAAAAATAATCAACTGCCCTTTTGTTTCAGCAGCCGTTTGTACAGGATAAAATAAACGTATGGTAATGAAGCCTTATCGTGTGCGGTTCAGACGCTGGGTGTGATGTGATTTGCCTTCCGGTGGTGCGGAGCCGTCCAGCTGAGGCCCCCCGCTGCGAGCCGAGGCCTGCAGCCAGCTGACGGAGCTCCAGCACATTCTAATGCTGCTTCTACCTCCAGCCGCTGCTTCTCCTACCTCCAGCCGCTGCTTCTCCTACCTCCAGCCGCTGCTTCTCCTACCTACAGCCGCTGCTTCTCTTACCTCCAGCCGCTGCTTCTCTTACCTCCAGCCGCTGCTTCTCCTACCTACAGCCGCTGCTTCTCCTACCTACAGCCGCTGCTTCTCCTACCTACAGCCGCTGCTTCTCTTACCTACAGCCGCTGCTTCTCTTACCTCCAGCCGCTGCTTCTCCTACCTACAGCCGCTGCTTCTCCTACCTACAGCCGCTGCTTCTCTTACCTCCAGCCGCTGCTTCTCTTACCTCCAGCCGCTGCTTCTCTTACCTCCAGCAGCTGCTTCTCCTACCTACAGCCGCTGCTTCTCCTACCTACAGCCGCTGCTTCTCCTACCTCCAGCCGCTGCTTCTCTTACCTCCAGCAGCTGCTTCTCCTACCTACAGCCGCTGCTTCTCCTACCTACAGCCGCTGCTTCTCCTACCTCCAGCCGCTGCTTCTCTTACCTCCAGCAGCTGCTTCTCCTACCTCCAGCCGCTGCTTCTCTTACCTCCAGCCGCTGCTTCTCTTACCTCCAGCAGCTGCTTCTCCTACCTACAGCCGCTGCTTCTCCTACCTACAGCCGCTGCTTCTCCTACCTCCAGCCGCTGCTTCTCCTACCTACAGCCGCTGCTTCTCCTACCTCCAGCCGCTGCTTCTCTTACCTCCAGCCGCTGCTTCTCTTACCTACAGCCGCTGCTTCTCTTACCTACAGCCGCTGCTTCTCCTACCTACAGCCGCTGCTTCTCCTACCTACAGCCGCTGCTTCTCTTACCTACAGCCGCTGCTTCTCCTACCTACAGCCGCTGCTTCTCTTACCTACAGCCGCTGCTTCTCTTACCTCCAGCCGCTGCTTCTCCTACCTACAGCCGCTGCTTCTCCTACCTACAGCCGCTGCTTCTCTTACCTCCAGCCGCTGCTTCTCTTACCTCCAGCAGCTGCTTCTCCTACCTCCAGCCGCTGCTTCTCTTACCTCCAGCCGCTGCTTCTCTTACCTCCAGCAGCTGCTTCTCCTACCTCCAGCCGCTGCTTCTCCTACCTACAGCCGCTGCTTCTCTTACCTACAGCCGCTGCTTCTCCTACCTACAGCCGCTGCTTCTCTTACCTACAGCCGCTGCTTCTCCTACCTACAGCCGCTGCTTCTCTTACCTACAGCCGCTGCTTCTCTTACCTACAGCCGCTGCTTCTCTTACCTCCAGCCGCTGCTTCTCCTACCTACAGCCGCTGCTTCTCCTACCTACAGCCGCTGCTTCTCTTACCTACAGCCGCTGCTTCTCCTACCTACAGCCGCTGCTTCTCCTACCTACAGCCGCTGCTTCTCTTACCTACAGCCGCTGCTTCTCTTACCTCCAGCCGCTGCTTCTCCTACCTACAGCCGCTGCTTCTCTTACCTACAGCCGCTGCTTCTCCTACCTACAGCCGCTGCTTCTCTTACCTACAGCCGCTGCTTCTCTTACCTCCAGCCGCTGCTTCTCCTACCTACAGCCGCTGCTTCTCTTACCTACAGCCGCTGCTTCTCTTACCTCCAGCCGCTGCTTCTCTTACCTCCAGCAGCTGCTTCTCCTACCTCCAGCCGCTGCTTCTCTTACCTCCAGCCGCTGCTTCTCTTACCTCCAGCAGCTGCTTCTCCTACCTCCAGCCGCTGCTTCTCCTACCTACAGCCGCTGCTTCTCTTACCTACAGCCGCTGCTTCTCCTACCTACAGCCGCTGCTTCTCCTACCTACAGCCGCTGCTTCTCTTACCTACAGCCGCTGCTTCTCTTACCTACAGCCGCTGCTTCTCTTACCTCCAGCCGCTGCTTCTCCTACCTACAGCCGCTGCTTCTCCTACCTACAGCCGCTGCTTCTCTTACCTACAGCCGCTGCTTCTCCTACCTACAGCCGCTGCTTCTCCTACCTACAGCCGCTGCTTCTCTTACCTACAGCCGCTGCTTCTCTTACCTCCAGCCGCTGCTTCTCCTACCTACAGCCGCTGCTTCTCTTACCTACAGCCGCTGCTTCTCTTACCTCCAGCCGCTGCTTCTCCTACCTCCAGCCGCTGCTTCTCTTACCTACAGCCGCTGCTTCTCTTACCTACAGCCGCTGCTTCTCTTACCTCCAGCCGCTGCTTCTCCTACCTACAGCCGCTGCTTCTCCTACCTACAGCCGCTGCTTCTCCTACCTCCAGCCGCTGCTTCTCCTACCTACAGCCGCTGCTTCTCCTACCTCCAGCCGCTGCTTCTCCTACCTACAGCCGCTGCTTCTCTTACCTCCAGCCGCTGCTTCTCTTACCTCCAGCCGCTGCTTCTCTTACCTCCAGCCGCTGCTTCTCTTACCTCCAGCCGCTGCTTCTCTTACCTCCAGCCGCTGCTTCTCTTACCTCCAGCCGCTGCTTCTCTTACCTCCAGCCGCTGCTTCTCTTACCTCCAGCCGCTGCTTCTCTTACCTCCAGCCGCTGCTTCTCCTACCTCCAGCCGCTGCTTCTCTTACCTCCAGCCGCTGCTTCTCTTACCTCCAGCCGCTGCTTCTCTTACCTCCAGCCGCTGCTTCTCTTACCTCCAGCCCCTGCTGTCTGAAGCTCTGGTAAAGTGCAGTATTCTCCCAAACGCCAGGGGGCGCACAAACAAGAAGTCAACGGGTGTTACCGGCATAACGCCATAAACCAAACTCCTCAGTGGCGAGGAGGACTCGTGATTAACTGTAAACTCATGTCTGATGTTCAGGGACGTTATCGCCTTCATACCGGCGCTGTAAACTAAGAAGTCCAGTATTAAAACCAAGGTTCAATATCCTGTAAATCATTTGATCGGTAACATTTCTCAGTCAGGTAAGTGTAGTACTACAGTGTTTTCCTCTGAAGTAGTAGTACACAGTAGTAGGATACAGTTGAGCTGCAGATTTGTAAATGCTCTGGGGGCGTTTTGTAAGTTATTTCAGAGTACAATGATTTAGAATAGTAACAATTTGTCCATATTCTTCATATTGATGTAAACATCCTAATAACTCTAGATCTGTTTGGGTCTTTACTGGTCTGCTCCTGGGATTGTTTCCGTGAACCAGAGTGTGTTTCTGTTCCTGACAGCGATTAGCACGACTTGGGTGTGTGATGGTACGTGACCACCGGGGCGTTTTTTTATGGCGAGGAGATGCGCCGCTTCCCAGCATCGGACACTTGGTGGGCTGCCACTAGAAACAACACACCCGGCTCCTGATTGGACGAACTCTTTCCCTCCGTTGGCTGCTAAAGCTTTCAAACTGGAACCAACATGGAGGCTCGTTTGGAAACTTTCTTCTCTTATTTCATGAGAATAGTTCACTGAGATGTTCCTGAAAACATTTTGAGGAGAGAAATAATCCATGTTGATGAATCTGTCTTTAATTTAGATCTACGTTTATTTAAAAGATTCTAGAGAGGTTGGAGAGGCGGCAAGTCGCGTCGGATGACCGTGATTTACATAAAGTAGACTACACCTCAACTTTATGCAAACGATGAAAGTCCGTCGTGACGCTCCGTCTCTTGAATCGCACCGCCATGCTACCAGAATGCATTGCACGGCTGCTTACATAGACAATGTATTGGGAGCGTGGAAAAGGACGGAGGCTGTGGACACGTACCGTGATGCAGCTACGTCATGGCAGACGGAGCCTGTTGATCAGGACGAGGAAGCTCAGCGGCGAGTGTGAAGATGTCTGTATGAGCGGTCGAGCTGAACAGGCGGGTCTTTAACGAACGCTGCAGTAAAATGAGGTATGAAAATGTTAAAGGTAGATATAGAGACACTAAACATCCTACTGGGAGGTACTGAATCTGCACCAGCCCACAGGTAGTGCATTTTTATATCATAATTTGAATTGAACTAATTCAACCAATGCAACTACCTCCATTTCATCTACCAATCCAAGCCGTCCGTCAGGAAACGGCTCCTCTGTTTCTGTGCTTCTTTGCTTCTCTGAGCATCTTGAAGTGTCACAATCGCTTCAGTTTCAACAGCTCACACACAAATAGAGAATATGAAATAGAAGCAGATGATACCTTCCCTCCGCCGGCTGTGTGTGCTGCGTGTTAAAGGCCAGTGTAGGTTGCAGCCCTGTCAGAGCCGCTCCTCGGAGGGGTGTGTTTGAGCGAGAGAGTGGGGTGACGACCCGGAGAAGGGCCTCATTTAAATGAAGCCGCTACACAATGTGAGATTACACTCCGGGGTGTGTGTAGGACACGCTCCGCTCATACAGAGCCAAACCAGCCGAGAAGATAAAGATGAGAAAACGCAGGAAAATTACAGCGCACCTCGGCGCTATCGGCCCTCGGCAGAGCTGGAGGTGAGAGATAGAACTGTACTAAAAACGCCGGGCGAAGAAGAACGACCTTTCACAATATTATACACAGGCAGCCGGCTGAGCATCGGTATCTGTCCTCGCCACCGCTCCGCTCAAATGGCTGTTTTCCCTCAACGTCGGCCCGGTGAGTTCTGCTGTGAAGACAACACGGCAACAAAAATCAGCATAACTTCGTCTTCCTTAAATATGATTAAAGCCGTCGTGTTGAAGGCTCTGAAGGGGCTCCAATAACACATTTATTGATTCATAAAGCATGAAAGCATGAATGAGAACATGCATTCACACTGCTGCTCATCCTGATCAACGTGTTATTGTGAACACACGACTCCTCTCTACTTCCCCACTGCGAGCCTTCAACCTGCGATAAGTCATGATGGATGTACGTCCAATATTCCCTCTCTGTTGCGCCGTTTTTGGTCTGTTCGTGTCCCGTTTCGTTAAGTTTCACTTTCACGTTTCAGTCAGCTGTTCGTTCGTGTCTCGTGTTCACAACAATAAGCCTCATTTTCACTTTTTTTCCTAAACCTAAACAAGTCTTTTCTTATTAATTGTTTACTGCGACTGAAGAGTGATTGGGATGAAAAGGTGTTGGTCTGTCTGCTGTATGGTGCTGAGCAGGTCGGGTACAATGAGAGTGAACCAGAACCAGGCTGAAGAGCTGGACAATGCTCCTCGGCTTCAGCCACGCCCACGCTACAGAGTGAATGAAGAGAGGGAGCGGCGTTAGTGAGAGCAAAGCAGTGAAGACGTTATTTTCTGATGCTTTCACAGTGGTTACATTCTAACTAGGGCTGCACCGATACTGATACCTGATACCGATACCAGTATCGGGTATCGGGTCTGATACTGTGCTCACGTATTCGTACTCGCAAAACGGCTCTGTTACCACTTTACGGCAGCGCAACGTTAACCTCTCGTCACCATCTTTTGGGTCCTCACGCTCCACCTCCCACTGTCTGAGCACATGCTCATAAAAACACACAACCCGTTTTCTTCTGGGAAATACGGTACGGCCACTTTGTATCTGACGGAGCTAAAGGGGGACTCGTGTCAAACTTAAAGGTTCTGTTTGTAACTCCTTCCAGGTATAAATCATTGCTGGTCGGTGTCTCCTGGTCGCTCGCATGTGTCTCCGCTGTTCAGACTCAGACTCCAACACAAACTACAGGGAAGCACCAAAACCTCTTGGCTGTATCTAGTGCAAAATACGAGAAATAAGGTAATTAAATGACATGACATTGGGGGGCGCGGGGGGCGGGGGGCAGCCGTCGCTGCAGCCTAAAGTGCTGTTTTCACTGCAAGGCCTGACCTGGTGTGAGTGCAGCCTGCAGTAAGACCTCTATCAGCCTAACAGGACAGTTCTCTGCTAATCAGTTAATACAATAACTGCTCGTGTCTGCACCTGCATCAGCGATCAAACGGCGGCGCGGTGGGACCCGTCAGCGTTCCACTAATTCACTGATGAATCGGAGCAGTTGTGTTTTTTTACAGCGTCTGAAATGAGCGCTGTGGTCGGAGAGGAGCAGACCGCTCGTAAACAAGCCTTCAGTGACAGATCGGCCGATTCATGGAAACGTAGGAACGCCGTTACCTCCGCCTGTAAAACCACCGCTGACCTTTCAATATGTGCAGAGCTGCAGATCCAGCTTTCTGCCGCTGGAAGATTATTATAGATTCTCCTTTCTCTGTTTTCTCTGCAGCCATGGAGACGTTCTGCACTTCAGAGGGGGTTTTCTAGTTTATGTCCTTTCTAACACAGTTAAAGGACAACTGTGTTCCAATTCAGGAGGACTTATATGATAATAAAATAATATTATATATTCCAGAATATTCAAATATATATATAGACATATATATATGAAATCTTTTTAACCTTATCCAAAGATGCTTTTTATCATTTGGAGTTGACGCTGTATTAAAGGGAGGGAGAGAGCGGTGATGATGGAAAAGACTTTTTCAACCTGAACCTATGTTCCCATGTTTTTGTGTGTAAAGCTGAAAACAGCCCGAGCTCCAACAGGAAGCGTTCTGGAGTCGTTTTACTCTGATTTTAGTACTTTTACTGAAGAGAAGCTGAGTATGTGACTTCCTCCACCTCTGCATTAGCTTTAAATCACGTGTGGACGCCCACTGAACTTGATTTCTCATCTGAAGAGCCGATCTCCAGAGCTTTGGCTCACCAGGTGACATCTGGGTCGTCTAGCTCGGAATAGTTCTCAACCTCAACATGTAGTCTCTCCTCAGCCATCCGGCGACACACAGGAGAAACGGCGACAGCGACAGGCGAGTGAGGAGATCAGAGGTGGAGCTGCTATGGGAGCTGGGATGTAGCACGCCGGGGCTGGAAACAGGACGGTGGAGTGAAGTGTCGTGTCCAGCTGCCACTGGTGTAAGGGGGGGGGGACGTAGAAAATGATAGCGGCGGCTGTTTTGACGCATGCCATTCGGTGGCGGCGGTGTATTTGGCAACCCGTTACTGCCGTTTGGTCAGCGCCCGTCGGCAACGGAAACCGACGCACGAAGGTGCCCTTTAGCAACAGGATGTGATGAACCAGATCTTCGCTCTGCGAAACATTCTTGAGCAGTGCTTGGAATGGAACACACCCCTTTATATCAACTTTGTAGACTTCAGGAAGGCCTTCGACAGTGTTCACCGAAACACTCTCTGGAAGATACTACACTCCTATGGAATTCCATCAAAAATCATCCAAATCATAAAAACATTCTATGAACATTTTGAGTGCAGTGTCATCATGGGCAATACCATTTCTGAAAGGTTTTCCGTACAGTCCGGAGTGAGACAGGGGTGCATCATCTCTCCCATCCTCTTCCTTGTTACCATAGACTGGATCACAACAAACACCACAGCAGACAAACCCAGAGGCATCCAGTGGACCCTGTTCTCTCAGCTGGAAGATCTTGACTTTGCAGACGATATCGCTCTCCTTACAACCAACCACTCGAACATGCAGGCCAAAACGGACAGGCTCAACAACTTTGCCAGACAGGTTGGACTAAACATCAACATCTCCAAAACTCAAGTGATGTGTGTAAACTCCACCCCTGCAGCACCCATTCTTGTAAATGGGGCACCACTTGAGTTTGTGGAAGAGTTCACATACCTGGGCAGCCTCATCAGTAAAGATAGTGCAGTGCAGAAAGACATTAAAACAAGGCTGGGAAAGGCTCAGGGTGCCTTCTCCCAACTCCGTTCCATCTGGAGGTCCAAGCAATACAGCCTTAAAACTAAGATGCTTTTGTACAACAGCAATGTCAAGTCTGTTCTGCTATATGGCTCAGAGAGTTGGCGAGTGATCAAAAGTGATATGAGGAGAGTGGAAGTTTTTCACAATGGATGCCTCCGACGAATATGCCAGATCTTTTGGCCAAACAAAATCTCCAACCACCAACTGTACAAAAAAAACGGTAGCCGTAGCATCATCAAGGAAATTACACACAGACATCTGAGATGGCTAGGCCATGTGCTGAGAATGGAGCAGGACCGGATCCCGAGAGTCGCCTTAAGATGGACACCACCAGGCAAAAGAAAACCCGGGAGGCCCAAATCCACCTGCGCAGAACTGTGACACAGGAGCTGGACAAGATGAACCTGTCATGGGGAGAGGCCCAACATGCTGCCAAGGACCGTATACAATGGAGAGAGCTCATTGAAGCCTTATGTCCCATAGGGGATGAAGAGGAATGATGATGTGATGAACCGGGCTTTCAACTAACTCTAATGTAAACCCACCCACGGCATTAATAGACGGTCGGAGCGGTGACGTAGTTTTAAAAGCGTGAGTCCGCTGGACGGGTCAAATAAACACAAGACTTTCAACCAGGATACTGATGTTCGTGTCCCGTGTGAAACTAAAAGTAACGCTGACTTACTTTGTCACATCAGTCTTTAGTCACGTGACTCGTCGGTATCGTCGGTCCGTGAGTCACGTTAGTCGTTGGTCAGTGAAGTTAATGTCAATCACGACCGTTTCTGTGCTCGGGGAGCACGGAGCCGGTGGTTCTGTTCTCGGGGAGCGAGGAGCCGGTGGTTCTGTTCTCGGGGAGCGAGGAGCCGGTGGTTCTGTTCTCGGGGAGCGAGGAGCCGGTGGTTCTGTTCTCGGGGAGCGAGGAGCCGGTGGTTCTGTTCTCGGGGAGCGAGGAGCCGGTGGTTCTGTTCTCGGGGAGCGAGGAGCCGGTGGTTCTGTTCTCGGGGAGCGCGGAGCCGGTGGTTCTGTTCTCGGGGAGCGAGGAGCCGGTGGTTCTGTTCTCGGGGAGCGCGGAGCCGGTGGTTCTGTTCTCGGGGAGCGAGGAGCCGGTGGTTCTGTTCTCGGGGAGCCGGTGGTTCTGTTCTCGGGGAGCGAGGAGCCGGTGGTTCTGTTCTCGGGGAGCGAGGAGCCGGTGGTTCTGTTCTCGGGGAGCGAGGAGCCGGTGGTTCTGTTCTCGGGGAGCGAGGAGCCGGTGGTTCTGTTCTCGGGGAGCGCGGAGCCGGTGGTTCTGTTCTCGGGGAGCGAGGAGCCGGTGGTTCTGTGCTCGGGGAGCGCGGAGATGGTGGTTCTGTGCTCGGGGAGCGCGGAGCCGGTGGTTCTGTGCTCGGGGAGCGCGGAGATGGTGGTTCTGTGCTCGGGGAGCGCGGAGATGGTGGTTCTGTTCTCGGGGAGCGAGGAGATGGTGGTTCTGTGCTCGGGGAGCGCGGAGATGGTGGTTCTGTTCTCGGGGAGCGCGGAGATGGTGGTTCTGTACTCGGGGAGCGCGGAGATGGTGGTTCTGTACTCGGGGAGCGAGGAGCCGGTGGTTCTGTTCTCGGGGAGCGCGGAGATGGTGGTTCTGTGCTCGGGGAGCGAGGAGATGGTGGTTCTGTTCTCGGGGAGCGAGGAGCCGGTGGTTCTGTTCTCGGGGAGCGAGGAGCCGGTGGTTCTGTTCTCGGGGAGCGAGGAGCCGGTGGTTCTGTGCTCGGGGAGCACGGAGCCGGTGGTTCTGTTCTCGGGGAGCACGGAGCCGGTGGTTCTGTTCTCGGGGAGCGAGGAGATGGTGGTTCTGTGCTCGGGGAGCGCGGAGATGGTGGTTCTGTTCTCGGGGAGCGCGGAGATGGTGGTTCTGTACTCGGGGAGCGCGGAGATGGTGGTTCTGTACTCGGGGAGCGAGGAGCCGGTGGTTCTGTTCTCGGGGAGCGCGGAGATGGTGGTTCTGTGCTCGGGGAGCGAGGAGATGGTGGTTCTGTGCTCGGGGAGCGCGGAGATGGTGGTTCTGTGCTCGGGGAGCGAGGAGCCGGTGGTTCTGTTCTCGGGGAGCGAGGAGCCGGTGGTTCTGTTCTCGGGGAGCGAGGAGCCGGTGGTTCTGTTCTCGGGGAGCGAGGAGCCGGTGGTTCTGTGCTCGGGGAGCCGGTGGTTCTGTTCTCGGGGAGCGAGGAGCCGGTGGTTCTGTTCTCGGGGAGCGCGGAGCCGGTGGTTCTGTGCTCGGGGAGCGCGGAGATGGTGGTTCTGTGCTCGGGGAGCGAGGAGCCGGTGGTTCTGTTCTCGGGGAGCGCGGAGATGGTGGTTCTGTGCTCGGGGAGCGAGGAGCCGGTGGTTCTGTGCTCGGGGAGCGCGGAGATGGTGGTTCTGTGCTCGGGGAGCGAGGAGCCGGTGGTTCTGTTCTCGGGGAGCGCGGAGATGGTGGTTCTGTGCTCGGGGAGCGAGGAGCCGGTGGTTCTGTGCTCGGGGAGCGCGGAGATGGTGGTTCTGTGCTCGGGGAGCGAGGAGCCGGTGGTTCTGTGCTCGGGGAGCGCGGAGATGGTGGTTCTGTTCTCGGGGAGCGAGGAGCCGGTGGTTCTGTGCTCGGGGAGCGCGGAGATGGTGGTTCTGTGCTCGGGGAGCGCGGAGATGGTGGTTCTGTACTCGGGGAGCGAGGAGCCGGTGGTTCTGTTCTCGGGGAGCGCGGAGATGGTGGTTCTGTGCTCGGGGAGCGAGGAGATGGTGGTTCTGTGCTCGGGGAGCGCGGAGATGGTGGTTCTGTGCTCGGGGAGCGAGGAGCCGGTGGTTCTGTTCTCGGGGAGCGAGGAGCCGGTGGTTCTGTTCTCGGGGAGCGAGGAGCCGGTGGTTCTGTTCTCGGGGAGCGAGGAGCCGGTGGTTCTGTTCTCGGGGAGCGCGGAGCCGGTGGTTCTGTTCTCGGGGAGCGAGGAGCCGGTGGTTCTGTTCTCGGGGAGCGAGGAGCCGGTGGTTCTGTGCTCGGGGAGCGCGGAGATGGTGGTTCTGTGCTCGGGGAGCGAGGAGCCGGTGGTTCTGTTCTCGGGGAGCGCGGAGATGGTGGTTCTGTGCTCGGGGAGCGAGGAGCCGGTGGTTCTGTGCTCGGGGAGCGCGGAGATGGTGGTTCTGTGCTCGGGGAGCGAGGAGCCGGTGGTTCTGTGCTCGGGGAGCGCGGAGATGGTGGTTCTGTTCTCGGGGAGCGAGGAGCCGGTGGTTCTGTGCTCGGGGAGCGCGGAGATGGTGGTTCTGTGCTCGGGGAGCGCGGAGATGGTGGTTCTGTTCTCGGGGAGCGAGGAGATGGTGGTTCTGTGCTCGGGGAGCGCGGAGATGGTGGTTCTGTTCTCGGGGAGCGAGGAGCCGGTGGTTCTGTGCTCGGGGAGCGCGGAGATGGTGGTTCTGTTCTCGGGGAGCGAGGAGCCGGTGGTTCTGTGCTCGGGGAGCGCGGAGATGGTGGTTCTGTTCTCGGGGAGCGAGGAGCCGGTGGTTCTGTTCTCGGGGAGCGAGGAGCCGGTGGTTCTGTTCTCGGGGAGCGAGGAGCCGGTGGTTCTGTTCTCGGGGAGCGAGGAGCCGGTGGTTCTGTTCTCGGGGAGCGCGGAGCCGGTGGTTCTGTTCTCGGGGAGCGAGGAGCCGGTGGTTCTGTTCTCGGGGAGCGCGGAGATGGTGGTTCTGTGCTCGGGGAGCGCGGAGATGGTGGTTCTGTTCTCGGGGAGCGCGGAGATGGTGGTTCTGTTCTCGGGGAGCGCGGAGATGGTGGTTCTGTGCTCGGGGAGCGAGGAGATGGTGGTTCTGTGCTCGGGGAGCGAGGAGCCGGTGGTTCTGTGCTCGGGGAGCGAGGAGCCGGTGGTTCTGTACTCGGGGAGCGCGGAGATGGTGGTTCTGTTCTCGGGGAGCGAGGAGCCGGTGGTTCTGTTCTCGGGGAGCGAGGAGCCGGTGGTTCTGTTCTCGGGGAGCGAGGAGCCGGTGGTTCTGTTCTCGGGGAGCGAGGAGCCGGTGGTTCTGTTCTCGGGGAGCGCGGAGATGGTGGTTCTGTGCTCGGGGAGCGCGGAGATGGTGGTTCTGTGCTCGGGGAGCGCGGAGATGGTGGTTCTGTTCTCGGGGAGCGAGGAGATGGTGGTTCTGTGCTCGGGGAGCGCGGAGATGGTGGTTCTGTTCTCGGGGAGCGCGGAGATGGTGGTTCTGTGCTCGGGGAGCGCGGAGATGGTGGTTCTGTACTCGGGGAGCGAGGAGCCGGTGGTTCTGTTCTCGGGGAGCGCGGAGATGGTGGTTCTGTGCTCGGGGAGCGCGGAGATGGTGGTTCTGTGCTCGGGGAGCGAGGAGATGGTGGTTCTGTGCTCGGGGAGCGAGGAGATGGTGGTTCTGTTCTCGGGGAGCGAGGAGATGGTGGTTCTGTGCTCGGGGAGCGAGGAGATGGTGGTTCTGTGCTCGGGGAGCGTGGACGGAGCCGGAGATAGATGGAGGTGGAGAGTTACAGTATGTGAAGCAGCAAAGTAAGATTTGCTTTCATGGTGACATTTAGCAGAAGATTTGAGAGTGTTCTTATTCTGTGTCTCCGTTTTAATTGCTGGGGATAATTCCTGAGATAACATCTCCTCCATGTGCTGAAGATGTTTGGATGACCTTTTCCAGCTTTACTTTAATGACAAACTGTGCTGCTTTATAGCTGCGGCTGCTGTCTGTGTGCACTAGAGAGCGTGGGTTGTGTAACCACACACAGCTCAGTGGTGTGTGATGTATATACTGTCTCTGCAGAGCTTCTGACAGCAGCCTCTCTGCCTCCACACACACATCAACGATCACTGAGTCTCTACTGTACGGACGCTGCTGAAACCACCACAGAGCAGCTGCAACCTCAAACTGATAGAAAGTGAGTGTTAAAACAGACCAAACAGGGACTACTAAAAGACACAATCAGCAACGAGTGTCCAGATAATCAGAGAGGCATTGGTATTGATTAGTGATTAGTGATCAGTACATTTACATATCATATATATATATATAATATGTAAATGTATATATTCCGTGTGCTTCATTGAAGATGTGCCGGCTCTCTGCTGCAGTCAGTGATTGATCATCAGATCCTCTCTGGGAGGAAGGACCCATAAAAACATGGAAAGAAGTTTATAGCACCAGAAGTGCACCAAAATATATTTCACAAATTCAATCTGTTTAAAAAGTTTTTTTGTCCACGTGCGTGCGTGCGTGCGTGCGTGCGTGCGTGCGTGCGTGCGTGCGTGCGTGTGTGTCCACCACGTGTTGGATGTTCACCCACCTCAGTTCTTCCTCTCATCAGACCAACAACCTGTAATCGTGTGTTCATGTACCTGCAGCCTTTCTGACAGATCCAACAAGCAGCAATCAGACCTCTGAGGCAGACGGCGTTATACTTAACGTACATTTACACAGTAGATTCCCTCCTTACTGTACACACCGTACAGCTGCTGGTTACATGTAACGGCTCAAAGAGAAGCACATTCCTTTAATTATGTAAAAGAAAACTAAAAACCCTCTTTCCTCTGCGTGTTTAATAACTGATGTCCTCTGAATCAGGTGAATCTGATGGTGCAATAACATATATCTTTATGTTTAGGTCCGACCGTCTGGGTCATAAAGGCAGATTCTGCCTCAGATATGATGTTCAATATCATTCAGTTTATTTACATTTTGTTTATTTACATTTTGTCTCTGAAGTGAGTTTGAACTATATATATACATATATATCTATATATAGATATATATGTATGTGTATATATATATATAACCCTAACCCCTGTGAGTCAATAGAAAAAGGAAAGACATCTGGAAAGAGGCTCGTCCTTGGTACACGTCAAATTTACACCCACATAAAAAGGTAAATAGCCTGCAAGGCTGCACAGATACAAGCTGCTGATTGTCCTTCCTATTACAGCTTTATGGAAGGTGTAATTCATACAGACATCAGACACCAGTGAGCCTCAACCTGGAACCGTCTCCCTCTCATCAGCTCATATACAGTATACCTCCAAAACACCTCCGCCAGTAACAGAGCCTATAGAGGAGAGGAGAGAAGATGGAGGGTTATATATACTGTATATATATATATATATATGCTGCTCACGTTATCTGCTGCTGCAAACGGAGGTTTCCTCTTTTTCTACTTCTGTTTTATGTGTTTCTTATTTTCAGTGAAATAATGTTTAATCAGGGCTGTAAATCCACCGTCTGAAGAGCTGAAGAGCAGCGATCTGCAGTAAACTGTACACACACACACACACACACTGAGTGAGTGATGTGTGTGGTATAGGGCCAAGGCTCACGGTTGGGGGGGGGGGGGGGGGGGGGGGTTGGCCACACAGTTTCCCTCCATCTCATAAAACATCGTCCTCAGAGGACGCTGCTGCTGAGCACTGCAGACCAGCTCCTCCATTCTTCTCCATCCTCCAAGGACACGCGCACACGCACACGCACACACACACACACACACACACACACACACACACACACACACGCACACACACACACACACACGCACACACACACACGCACACACGCACACACACACACACACACACACACACACACACACACACGCACACACGCACACACACACACACACACGCACACACACACACGCACACACGCACACACACACACACACACACACACACACACTGATGTCACCTTTCCCTCTCGTCTGCTGTCCAAACACACAAACACATCGCTGCTCCACTACACAGGGGTTGAACCGCTAGATATATATATATATGTATATATATATATATATATATATATATATATATATATATATATATATATATATATATTCGGGTTCAACCCCGATTCATATCATATATATATATATATATATAACAGCCAACAACATTATATATATACTGTATATCTATATGTAATATTGGTTTGGAGGGACTGTCCAGATGAGGGTTAAAGGGACATGTCAAACTCATTTCCAGGTTCATACTTGTATTTTGTGTTTCTACTAGAGGTGAGGCGGTTCGGCAACCTTTATTATCAAAAGAGACATTTTTAGCCAAAAAAATAATAAACAAATCAGTCTGCAACCACAAAACGTATTTGAGCCTCATAATGAAGGTAACAAAGTCTATTAAAGGGACTCTATGTGAGAATCCTAAATGTCTTGTTAACAGCTTCACCTGTCTCCGTTAAGTCAACTAAAGTCAGCGTCCTGTTGCTGGCGCTTGTGCTCGCTCTACATAGACATGAAGGAGCATCGCTCACAAGACACGGGAAACCTCTGTTGGTCTGGAGGAGCTGCAGCAGTTATTTCTGCACAAACGTCCACTGAACATTCACTAGATATTCTCAGAGCTAAACTAACTCTTCTGCAGTGTGGAGTGAGCAGCATGCACGTGAGAGGTGGAGAGAGAGAGAGAGAAGGAGCACGGTGTGTGAGTGAAGGCAGGCAGAGGAGCAGAGGAGCAGAGGAGCAGAGACTCCGGTCCTGGAGACCAAAGCTACGGTCTCCTCCGCGTCCTCCGACCGCGGCCAACACTGTTTAACAGCTTCACTAGATACAACCAAGAGGTTTTCATCAGGTGCTTTACAAGGTGGACATCAAAACAATAAAGGATAGAATCATGTGTTCATCTACACCTGAACAGGTAACATCACAGAGCTGTTTTCAGTAGTGTACTTGTGTTTAACCTCACATCGTTTAGTTGCTTCTCTATGAATCCTGTTTCTTTGGTTTCAGTTACCTGGGCTGTTGATGAGCTGACTTCCTGGTTGGAGAGAAAGAGGCGGAGCTAAAGGCTGAGGATGTTAAAACCTGGAGCCGGCCGGTCGGGCCGAACCATCTGCTGCCGTGTCACGGGGGGTGTGTTTCAAGATTCCAGAGTTTTACTTTCCATTTGCATTCTGAGCAGTTTACTCCGAGTCAGTTTTAACAATAGAACAAGTAGAAAAGACACGAGGTAATTACAGTACAGAATATAAGAAGCACATTCAACTCAACACAATGAATAAATAGATTATTAAAACATCAAACAGCCTCGGTGTAGTCAATAAATAGACTAAACTACCCTCTGCAGAGGAAGGATACCCCCACAATACTAATATACAGTATCTTTGGAAAAAATGCTGACTATATTTCAGAGGATTGTTCTGAACGAACTAACGGATGGATGCAGCGGTAGACCAGCTGCTCTCCTGTATTCTGAGAGGGATGGTTACTGGTTTTGTTAACGGAGTCTGGTGGCGTTGGAGGGAGCAATAGAACAGTCTGGGGGTCAAACTATTCTAACTATAGTATACTCTTAAACTGATATTGATTTGTTAGGTGGCCTTCTTTTAGATGTCTACAGTATGTATATTTTCTGCTGCTCTCGTCCAGCAGCTTCACCTCGCCGTTAGAGACGCCGTTATATCGCCGTCTTCACCTGACTGGTCTGGTCATTTGACCTCTCAGAACGCCGGAGTACAAACCCACTTACATCCAAACTAACCCTTTCGGTTATTTCCAAACTTGGCATCGGACCACAGCGACATTACTTTAGACTTGACTTGCTGCAGACACCTCTGATGCTATAATGAAATACGACTGCATCAATACTGTGTTTCATTGTTTTATAGACGTACAGTGACTCAGGCTGTTTATACGTCGGTCATTACCTGCAGCGTGTTCAGAGCCAGCCTGGCCTTCAGAGGGAACATTAGATCATCTAAAAGCCCTTTAATGCTTCACTTGTCTCCAGATAAAAGCCTGATTTAAACTCATAGGCATGTGGATTTCTTTTATTCAAATGACTAAATGTCTGGACTTTATATTTCCTGTCTATTTGAAGATTGTATTTCTTGTATCTGCTCTTTGAAAACGTTTTCCCACCTCGTGCATCCAGAGATCCATAATGCAGAGCCAACAGGTCGGTGTCTTGGTGGCTTGTTTCAGAGTCAGGCCGAGGTTACTCCATCTCACTTTAGGTCTCGTCCTGCCAGTTTGTTGGAGTACTCTTATTAAATCGCCATACTGTTGTAGCTCTCTCCATGACCTGCCAAGGATAAAAAATCTGTTTACTGTAAATTGCACCCCGCTCCCTCTCAAATACCATCTGCTGCCCGAACCGCGCCTCGCTCACAACCTCTAAAAATAGCCCTCCTGATTGGCTCCTGAGGAGACGGGGGGTCCACAACAGCCTCAAACCCTCAGCGCTGCTTTCTGACGTATGGCTGTTTTCATCTCCTCTAGTCCGACATTAAACGCACCAATCTGCTTCATGTCTAATGAAACGGGGGGTTTGCAGTCAGGTGGGACCGACTGGAGCCAGCTCGTCTGTTTCTACACGTTGAAAGAGAAGTTACCTTCTAATGAAAGATATTACATTAAAGGCTTCTCTTATACAATCAGCATCATGACATGTGTGTTGTGTGATGGTTGTGTGATGGTCGTGTGATGGTTGTGGGGATGCACCGATACCGGTATCGGGTATCGGGTCCGATACTGTGCTCATGTACTCGTACTCGCAAAACGGCTCTGATACAACGGCAACGATACTACTTTACGGCAGCGTGACGTTAACCTCTCGTCACCATCTTTGGGGTCCTATCGCACGCGCTCACGCTCCACCTCCCCGACGGTGCGGGCGAGACGGGCCGGTGGTGCGCCTGAGCGCCGGCCCTCACTTTCATTCTGTTCGGGGTTTTGTTTGCACCCTCTGACTCGCGCGTGCATCTGACTCCTTGGTCCGTGTTTCAAGACGGGTCAGATGGGTTGCAGACATCGCCGCAGAGGACAGTCCGCCCCGGTGACACTTTGTCCACGGCCCCGGGAAGCACCTTCGCCCCGAGCCTTTCCAAGCCGACCCTGAGCCGGTGGTGGCGCGCCGCCTCGTATGCCTGCCTCCCCAGCCTGCCGTGTGTCGCTCACACCCTCCAGCTGGCTGGTTGTGAGGATGTAACACGGATGTGAAGACCCAACAGAGTGAAGGTTGTCTGTGTTGCCGTGAAGCAGCTCTGCTCTCTCTCTGTATTATTGTGATCATCAGGAGCTGTTTAGTATGCTGTGGGTGTAAATGGGAGATTGGCGGGGCACTGGGTGGCAGAGCGGGCCACTCTGTCATTAATGTGCCCATCGCTGTTATCATACGCCTAATGACATCGCTCTCAGACGGCATGCTGGGAGGCTGACTGCGGGGAGCCCAGCTCAAACGTCTGCAGGCGCCGACGCCTCCCGTCATCAATCCTACACGTCTCTTCTCCAAAAATGTGAGACCTCCCGATAATGTCTTTCACGGTTCAGGAGTCTTACAGGGCTTCCCTCCCGCCTGGCCTCGGAATGGGCAAATTAATAGTTCCTTTGAAACAAACTGGAATTACACCCCTCGATGCCTTAATGTCAGAACGCGAGGAGCGCTGACGTCCCGCGTCTGACTGCTGATGGAATATGAAGATGTGAGAACGTCTCTGGAGGGAGGACGCTGTTTAGATATGCAGGACCCCCCCCCCCTCTCCCTGCTCAGCGTGGACCTGTACAGTACCACTGTGTGATCTGTGTGAACGGAAGGATGGAAGTGTTTAATCCTCAGCATTAAGAGGGAAACCCTTCGGCCCTGTAATGCACTGTGAGACTGAATAATGTCACGAGTCATTATCCAGCACCGCCTGACGATAGATCATTTATTAGAGAGCTGTTCACATCAACAAACACTCTGAAAGGACAATACGTCTCTCTGGATGTCTGCTGTCTGCAGCCGGGTTAAATACATAAAGCTACAGAGGTAGACCAGCGGAGACGGAACCACCTGGGACACCATACCGACGTCTCCGCCTTCATTCTCCACTGACGAATAATCTATCAGTTTAAGCAAAACCCTTTTCTACTTCTTCTTCTTCAGGCGTCACACTGTGAGCTCTACTGATGGAATTATGTAATAGTATAATATAATATAACAGTAAATGCACTTCTATGGATAGAAACTTAGAGGTACACTTTTAAAAAGTGTCTCTGTGGACTGGACTTGGATGAAATCCTCCTAAAACAGGAGTTCTTTGGGTCCTGACCCAGCCCTCATGACCAGAGGTGAGAGGAGGAACGAAGACTGACCGGTAGATCGAGAGCTTTGCCTTCCGGCTCAGCTCTCTTTTCATCACAACGGTGCGGTAAAGTGAATGCAATACCGCCCCCCCGCTGCTCCGATTCTCCGTCTCCAATCTCATGTTCCATCGTCCCCTCAAGACCCCGAGGTACTTGAACTCCTTCACTTGGGTTAAGGACTCATTCCCTACTCGGAGTAGGCAATCCATCGGTTTCCTGCTGAGAACCACGGCCTCAGATTTAGAGGTGCTGATCTTCATTCCGGCCGCTTCACACTCGGCTGTGAACCGATCCAGTGAGTGCTGGAGGTCACAGACCGATGATGCCAACAGGACCACATCATCTGCAAAAAGCAGCGATTAGATCCTCAGCACACCGAACTGCAAACCCTCCTCTCCTCGACTACGCCTCCATATCCTGGCCATGAATATCACCAACAGGATTGGTGACGAAGTGCAGCCCTGGTGGAGGCCGACCCCCACCGGGAACCTTTCTGTGCTGTTATTCTGGATGTTCTACATCAATAGAACTGAGACTTTAACTGCTATCGTTGGTTCACTACTAAACAGGCCGAGAACCACCTCGATCAATAGATTTCAAACATGTAACGTGCATCGAGTATCAGTGATAGAGAAGCAAAAAGACGTTCGCAGTTCAGATTTATTGGCACTTTAAGGGTTAATTCCACATTAACTGTGAGAGTGACTCTTCTCTGGCCTGACAGCAGTCTCTGGTCACATCTAATGATCTGCCAGCTCTCTGATAACAGTCATGGAGGCTAAATGTAATCAGCACTTCAGATCAATTTTACGTTACTCTTAATCTGCCGTATTTAGTATCAGATTACATGTGGTAGTTGGTTTGAGAGAATTAAGCCTCGGCCACACCGAGAACGTCAGCAGCGTGGCGGCTGCGTTACCTGTTTTATTTAGACGTCCGTGTTAACCAGTTAGAGCAGCCACACTGACCGCGTGAGCCGCGTCTCATCTCGGCTCGGCAGCGTCTCTTTTAGAGATTCGAGGTCTCGTCTATTTTTACCGCGAGCCGCGCGTATCACAGCAACAACAGACAGTGAAGGTGATCTGTTGACTGTATATTAACATAATATCAGCAACATTACATCATTAAATCAACACTTCCTGCTTTCATTTCAAAATAAAAGCCCTCAAGTGTTTTTTTCCGTTGACAGAATTCCTTCATTTGTTAACACGAGGCTTTTATTCTGAAATATGTGCAGGACAGTGTTGTAGAACATGCAGTGACTTGCAGAGCTCCATGAATGAATACAGTACGGAGATTTAATTGTGGATTATTACTATTATTTATTAATTACCACACCTTTCTGAACCTTTCTGTCTAAAATAAATATAAATTACGTTTATAATGAAGTGAAACGACCATTATGAAAGGAGAACTCTGTAGAAAGAAAGGGCAGCAGCAGAAACGCTGCTGGTGTGAACACCCGACGCGTGAATCACGCAGCCGCCGCGCACGCGACGCAGCCGCCAGGCGCAGCTGACGTTCCCAGTGTGGACGAAGCGTTCGGCTATGAGCACATTGATTTTCCGTTTGCTGAGCAGTGAGAGGTGATTCAGGGAGCTCAGAGAGCCGGTCTGGACCTCAGACTACCAGCAGGTCAGAGAGGAAAAGAAGAAGGATGTAAATACAATCTCTGAGTAGACACGGTTCCTAAATATGGAAGATTTTATTACAAATCCAATGACAAAATAGATCGGTACTGTGTGTTGCACTTAAAGAAACGGTAAATCAAAGATTTAAAAAAGGTTTCTTTTCAAACACAAAGAATCAATACTTCACATACTGATAGTGTAAACTAGAGAGAACAGAAGTAGAGATTTAAAATGAGGGGAAGGAAGAAGAAGATATGCATGACATATAAAAATAAAATCCTCCAGTCAAACGAGTGAAATGTGTTTCGGAGACGGTGGGAAGCTGCTGACGTCACACCGGCGGGAGGAAGAGGAAGTGTTCTGTGGACTCTGCTGGGGTCGTCTTGTAAACAGGACTCTCTGTCTGTCTGTCTGGTGATCATTAGTGTATGAAAATAGATTGAATGTAAAGTATCATAAATACATCAGGTGGCTGGTGGCTGGGCGTTAACAGCAGACAGAAGCAGCGTAGTGGTGTGTGTGTGTGTGTGCGTGTGGCTTCATGAAGATGTCTGAGATCTGAGAGATGTCCGTCCGTCCGTCCGTCCGTCCGTCCAGCCTCGTTCATAAAAAGTACAAACTCTACCCTTGAATCTAGAGATATGAACATTTAAATAGTGTTCTCTGCTTGCTGCTCTGTGTGGAGTCACTGTCTGACCGGCTGCTGCTCTATGTGGAGTCACTGTCTGACCGGCTGCTGCTCTATGTGGAGTCACTGTCTGACCGGCTGCTGCTCTATGTGGAGTCACTGACCGGCTGCTGCTCTGTGTGGAGTCACTGTCTGACCGGCTGCTGCTCTGTGTGGAGTCACTGTCTGACCGGCTGCTGCTCTATGTGGAGTCACTGACCGGCTGCTGCTCTGTGTGGAGTCACTGTCTGACCGGCTGCTGCTCTGTGTGGAGTCACTGTCTGACCGGCTGCTGCTCTGTGTGGAGTCACTGTCTGACCGGCTGCTGCTCTATGTGGAGTCACTGACCGGCTGCTGCTCTATGTGGAGTCACTGACCGGCTGCTGCTCTATGTGGAGTCACTGTCTGACCGGCTGCTGCTCTGTGTGGAGTCACTGTCTGACCGGCTGCTGCTCTGTGTGGAGTCACTGTCTGACCGGCTGCTGCTCTGTGTGGAGTCACTGTCTGACCGGCTGCTGCTCTATGTGGAGTCACTGTCTGACCGGCTGCTGCTCTATGTGGAGTCACTGACCGGCTGCTGCTCTGTGTGGAGTCACTGTCTGACCGGCTGCTGCTCTGTGTGGAGTCACTGTCTGACCGGCTGCTGGCTGTCTGGAGACTTTGGGAGGCTAGTATAGAAAGTTACGTGTGCTGTAGTCACAACAGAGACGACTGAGACTGGAGGACGTGTCTTTGTATCCTCTCGCTCAGGTTCAGTTTGGGATCTCCTGCTCTGCCGTTTCCTCTTTAACGGAGTCCTCTTCCTCCAGCTGCTCCTCCTCTTCCTCCTGGAAACACAGGACACATCACACAGGTCAGAGGTCACAAACCTGCAATCAATGGTCGTCTTTTCATTTCAAGCTGCTGCAGCCGTGGAACTGAGCTCACGCACAAGTCTAAACCATTAGTGAGATTAGTGCTGCCTCGTAGTGAGACTAGCTCACAGTGCTAGCTGCAGCCGTGAGGCAAATTCACAGACATCCCCCTCCCTTCTGACAATAAATGATTATTTTCCGATCAGCCGACAATTAAACAAGTTGAGCTGCGTTCAGATTTCATGACATCAGCGACGCAGTAACATCAGGAGACGTCAGCAGACCAGCGAGCGAACACCAGATCTGACAACGACCGCAGGAAATAGCCAGGCCAATAAAAAGCAAGAAATATACTATTGTAATGAGGAATGGGTGAGGACAGATGTGTGTGATGACAGATGTGTGTGATGACAGATGTGTGTGAGGACAGATGTGTGTGAGGACAGATGTGTGTGAGGACAGATGTGTGTGATGACAGATGTGTGTGATGACAGATGTGTGTGTCTCACATGCGGTGTGAGCGTGTCAGTCGGTAGAAGATGTAACGTCGAGCGCCGCTTCACCAAAGTCCACGGCAACTTTCCACGGGACTTTCCGTCTGGTAGCGGTCTACCAACGGAGAAGGTAAAGGAGCTGAAAGCAACGCTTAAAAGACGTCAGAAGAAGGCCAACGCTGCAGCAGAGGCTTCGTGTAGTGGACACATCCTAACGAAGCACAAAGCCCTTCACTTCTATGGAGGGATTGTAATAGAAGTGATGACAGCTGGTGGCTGAAACTTTATTAAAGGACCATGAAAGTAAGACAGAAATGATGTCTGCTGTTGGCGACGGACCACTTGGTGGCGCTATGAGGAGCTCTCGGCCACTTTCATTTTGTCAAATTAGCTCTCAGAGGAGAAAAGGTTGGAGACGCCTGTGATGGACCAACAGAGAAGGTACCGGACCCAAATGAGATGTAAGTTGTGAGTCACTGAGAGGACACAGAAGAGAAGTAGAGGCTGGATAAAGATGAGCACACACAGAACCACTGAAGCCAACAGAAACCCAGAGAGACGACTGAAGGTGTCGACCCTCTGCAGACACACAGCCGACCTGCTGATATAGATGATGCCACAAACAGTAATAACATTATTCCAACACATTCTAACACATTAACATGGACTGTTTTATGAAATGATGGACCGGTTCCCAGACGTCCGGTACGTGAGTCTCACAGGCAGCAGAGAGAAGGTGACACCCAGAGAGCAGAGAGTCGGGGGGGCGAGCGTTCAGCCGGCTGATTTAGTAAAACAGACAAAGTGAAAGTGACGGCGGTGAGAGCTGCAGAGGTGATTAAACGACTCTGACAGATACAATTATCCCCCCCCCTCCAGAGGTTAATAAACACATCTACACAGCAGAATGTGTGATCACCAGGTGAGGACCTGCAGACCCACGACGCCTCACGAATCCACATTCCTCCGGCTAGCTGCTAGCTGATAATGCTCCGTCCATCACAGACGCTTTCACCCCCATACGGAGGCTTTGTGTCCTCACATACATGTTCATTATTAATACAGATTATAATACTGTCAACGTTTCCTTTATAGACTCACCCTGACACAATCTGGTCCAGAACATGTTGGTAATTCAAAAGTACTTTAAAAACCCAAACCACCCCGACCGTGTGCTCGCTGATTAAACTACAGAACACATCTTTAACATTAGATTGTAAACTGACTCATTTAACACCGTTAGACTTTACAAATCATTTGGTCTAAAGATTCTTTAGGTTTTTATTAAAGTATCTTTGTAGCTTTATAACAACAATAGCTCCAATAGTTAACAATCACTAACCTTCAGTATAAGATATGTTTTATAAAGTCTTAAAGGTCCTGTTAGTAACTTCTTCACGTATAAATCATTGCTGGTCGGTGTCTCCTGGTCTCTCTTGTGTCTCCTGGTCTCTCGTGTGTCTCCTGGTCTCTCGTGTGTCTCCTGGTCTCTCTTGTGTCTCATGGTCTCTCGTGTGTCTCCTGGTCTCTCGTGTGTCTCCTGGTCTCTCTTGTGTCTCCTGGTCTCTCGTGTGTCTCCTGGTCTCTCGTGTGTCTCCTGGTCTCTCTTGTGTCTCATGGTCTCTCGTGTGTCTCCTGGTCTCTCGTGTGTCTCCTGGTCTCTCGTGTGTCTCCTGGTCTCTCGTGTGTCTCCTGGTCTCTCGTGTGTCTCCTGGTCTCTCGTGTGTCTCCTGGTCTCTCGTGTGTCTCGTGGTCTCTCGTGTGTCTCGTGGTCTCTCGTGTGTCTCCTGGTCTCTCGTGTGTCTCCTGGTCTCTCGTGTGTCTCCTGGTCTCTCGTGTGTCTCCTGGTCTCTCGTGTGTCTCGTGGTCTCTCGTGTGTCTCCTGGTCTCTCGTGTGTCTCCTGGTCTCTCGTGTGTCTCGTGGTCTCTCGTGTGTCTCGTGGTCTCTCGTGTGTCTCCTGGTCTCTCGTGTGTCTCCTGGTCTCTCGTGTGTCTCGTGGTCTCTCGTGTGTCTCGTGGTCTCTCGTGTGTCTCATGGTCTCTCATGGTCTCTCGTGTGTCTCGTGGTCTCTCGTGTGTCTCGTGGTCTCTCGTGTGTCTCCTGGTCTCTCGTGTGTCTCCTGGTCTCTCGTGTGTCTCCTGGTCTCTCGTGTGTCTCCTGGTCTCTCGTGTGTCTCCTGGTCTCTCGTGTGTCTCCTGGTCTCTCGTGTGTCTCCTGGTCTCTCGTGTGTCTCCTGGTCTCTCGTGTGTCTCCTGGTCTCTCGTGTGTCTCGTGGTCTCTCGTGTGTCTCCTGGTCTCTCGTGTGTCTCCTGGTCTCTCGTGTGTCTCCTGGTCTCTCGTGTGTCTCCTGGTCTCTCGTGTGTCTCGTGGTCTCTCGTGTGTCTCCTGGTCTCTCGTGTGTCTCCTGGTCTCTCGTGTGTCTCGTGGTCTCTCGTGTGTCTCGTGGTCTCTCGTGTGTCTCCTGGTCTCTCGTGTGTCTCCTGGTCTCTCGTGTGTCTCGTGGTCTCTCGTGTGTCTCGTGGTCTCTCGTGTGTCTCCTGGTCTCTCGTGTGTCTCGTGGTCTCTCGTGTGTCTCGTGGTCTCTCGTGTGTCTCCTGGTCTCTCGTGTGTCTCCTGGTCTCTCGTGTGTCTCCTGGTCTCTCGTGTGTCTCATGGTCTCTCGTGTGTCTCATGGTCTCTCGTGTGTCTCCTGGTCTCTCGTGTGTCTCCTGGTCTCTCGTGTGTCTCCTGGTCTCTCGTGTGTCTCATGGTCTCGTGTGTCTCCTGGTCTCTCGTGTGTCTCCTGGTCTCTCGTGTGTCTCCTGATCTCTCGTGTGTCTCATGGTCTCTCGTGTGTCTCATGGTCTCTCGTGTGTCTCCTGGTCTCTCGTGTGTCTCCTGGTCTCTCGTGTGTCTCCTGGTCTCTCGTGTGTCTCGTGGTCTCTCGTGTGTCTCGTGGTCTCTCTTGTGTCTCCTGGTCTCTCGTGTGTCTCATGGTCTCTCGTGTGTCTCCTGGTCTCTCGTGTGTCTCCTGGTCTCTCGTGTGTCTCCTGGTCTCTCGTGTGTCTCCTGGTCTCTCGTGTGTCTCCTGGTCTCTCGTGTGTCTCGTGGTCTCTCGTGTGTCTCGTGGTCTCTCGTGTGTCTCCTGGTCTCTCGTGTGTCTCCTGGTCTCTCGTGTGTCTCCTGGTCTCTCGTGTGTCTCCTGGTCTCTCGTGTGTCTCCTGGTCTCTCGTGTGTCTCGTGGTCTCTCGTGTGTCTCGTGGTCTCTCGTGTGTCTCCTGGTCTCTCGTGTGTCTCCTGGTCTCTCGTGTGTCTCCTGGTCTCTCGTGTGTCTCCTGGTCTCTCGTGTGTCTCCTGGTCTCTCGTGTGTCTCCTGGTCTCTCGTGTGTCTCATGGTCTCTCGTGTGTCTCATGGTCTCTCGTGTGTCTCATGGTCTCTCGTGTGTCTCCTGGTCTCTCGTGTGTCTCCTGGTCTCTCGTGTGTCTCCTGGTCTCTCGTGTGTCTCATGGTCTCTCGTGTGTCTCCTGGTCTCTCGTGTGTCTCCTGGTCTCTCGTGTGTCTCCTGGTCTCTCGTGTGTCTCATGGTCTCTCGTGTGTCTCCTGGTCTCTCGTGTGTCTCATGGTCTCTCGTGTGTCTCATGGTCTCGTGTGTCTCGTGGTCTCTCGTGTGTCTCATGGTCTCTCGTGTGTCTCCTGGTCTCTCGTGTGTCTCGTGGTCTCTCGTGTGTCTCCTGGTCTCTCGTGTGTCTCCTGGTCTCTCGTGTGTCTCGTGGTCTCTCGTGTGTCTCCTGGTCTCTCGTGTGTCTCCTGGTCTCTCGTGTGTCTCCTGGTCTCTCGTGTGTCTCATGGTCTCGTGTGTCTCGTGGTCTCTCGTGTGTCTCATGGTCTCTCGTGGTCTCTCGTGTGTCTCATGGTCTCTCGTGTGTCTCATGGTCTCTCGTGTGTCTCGTGGTCTCTGGTGTGTCTCATGGTCTCTGGTGTGTCTCATGGTCTCTCGTGTGTCTCATGGTCTCTCGTGTGTCTCCTGGTCTCTGGTGTGTCTCATGGTCTCTCGTGTGTCTCATGGTCTCTGGTGTGTCTCATGGTCTCTCGTGTGTCTCATGGTCTCTCGTGTGTCTCATGGTCTCTCGTGTGTCTCATGGTCTCTCGTGTGTCTCATGGTCTCTCGTGTGTCTCATGGTCTCTCGTGTGTCTCATGGTCTCTCGTGTGTCTCATGGTCTCTCGTGTGTCTCGTGGTCTCTCGTGTGTCTCGTGGTCTCTCGTGTGTCTCGTGGTCTCTCGTGTGTCTCGTGGTCTCTCGTGTGTCTCGTGGTCTCTCGTGTGTCTCCTGGTCTCTCGTGTGTCTCATGGTCTCTCGTGTGTCTCATGGTCTCTCGTGGTCTCTCGTGTGTCTCCTGGTCTCTGGTGTGTCTCATGGTCTCTCGTGTGTCTCATGGTCTCTCGTGTGTCTCATGGTCTCTGGTGTGTCTCATGGTCTCTCGTGTGTCTCTTGGTCTCTCGTGTGTCTCATGGTCTCTCGTGTGTCTCATGGTCTCTCGTGTGTCTCATGGTCTCTCGTGTGTCTCGTGGTCTCTCGTGTGTCTCGTGGTCTCTCGTGTGTCTCGTGGTCTCTCGTGTGTCTCGTGGTCTCTCGTGTGTCTCCTGGTCTCTCGTGTGTCTCATGGTCTCTCGTGTGTCTCATGGTCTCTCGTGGTCTCTCGTGTGTCTCATGGTCTCTCGTGTGTCTCCTGGTCTCTCGTGTGTCTCATGGTCTCGTGTGTCTCGTGGTCTCTCGTGTGTCTCGTGGTCTCTCGTGTGTCTCCTGGTCTCTCGTGTGTCTCCTGGTCTCTCGTGTGTCTCGTGGTCTCTCGTGTGTCTCCTGGTCTCTCGTGTGTCTCCTGGTCTCTCGTGTGTCTCCTGGTCTCTCGTGTGTCTCCTGGTCTCTCGTGTGTCTCCTGGTCTCTCGTGTGTCTCGTGGTCTCTCGTGTGTCTCCTGGTCTCTCGTGTGTCTCCTGGTCTCTCGTGTGTCTCCTGGTCTCTCGTGTGTCTCCTGGTCTCTCGTGTGTCTCCTGGTCTCTCGTGTGTCTCGTGGTCTCTCGTGTGTCTCGTGGTCTCTCGTGTGTCTCGTGGTCTCTCGTGTGTCTCCTGGTCTCTCGTGTGTCTCATGGTCTCTCGTGTGTCTCATGGTCTCTCGTGTGTCTCATGGTCTCTCGTGGTCTCTCGTGTGTCTCCTGGTCTCTCGTGTGTCTCATGGTCTCTCGTGTGTCTCATGGTCTCTCGTGGTCTCTCGTGTGTCTCGTGGTCTCTCGTGTGTCTCATGGTCTCTCGTGTGTCTCGTGGTCTCTGGTGTGTCTCATGGTCTCTGGTGTGTCTCATGGTCTCTCGTGTGTCTCATGGTCTCTCGTGTGTCTCCTGGTCTCTGGTGTGTCTCATGGTCTCTGGTGTGTCTCATGGTCTCTCGTGTGTCTCATGGTCTCTGGTGTGTCTCATGGTCTCTCGTGTGTCTCATGGTCTCTCGTGTGTCTCATGGTCTCTCGTGTGTCTCATGGTCTCTCGTGTGTCTCGTGGTCTCTCGTGTGTCTCGTGGTCTCTCGTGTGTCTCGTGGTCTCTCGTGTGTCTCGTGTGTCTCGTGGTCTCTCGTGTGTCTCCTGGTCTCTCGTGTGTCTCATGGTCTCTCGTGTGTCTCATGGTCTCTCGTGGTCTCTCGTGTGTCTCATGGTCTCTCGTGTGTCTCATGGTCTCTCGTGTGTCTCGTGGTCTCTGGTGTGTCTCGTGGTCTCTGGTGTGTCTCGTGGTCTCTCGTGTGTCTCCTGGTCTCTCGTGTGTCTCGTGGTCTCTCGTGTGTCTCGTGGTCTCTCGTGTGTCTCGTGGTCTCTCGTGTGTCTCGTGGTCTCTCGTGTGTCTCGTGGTCTCTCGTGTGTCTCGTGGTCTCTCGTGGTCTCTCGTGTGTCTCGTTGTCTCTCGTGTGTCTCCTGGTCTCTCGTGTGTCTCCTGGTCTCTCGTGTGTCTCGTGGTCTCTCGTGTGTCTCGTGGTCTCTCGTGTGTCTCCTGGTCTCTCGTGTGTCTCCTGGTCTCTCGTGTGTCTCGTGGTCTCTCGTGTGTCTCCTGGTCTCTCGTGTGTCTCATGGTCTCTCGTGTGTCTCCTGGTCTCTCGTGTGTCTCATGGTCTCTCGTGTGTCTCATGGTCTCTCGTGTGTCTCATGGTCTCTCGTGTGTCTCCTGGTCTCTCGTGTGTCTCATGGTCTCTCGTGTGTCTCCTGGTCTCTCGTGTGTCTCATGGTCTCTCGTGTGTCTCCTGGTCTCTCGTGTGTCTCCTGGTCTCTCGTGTGTCTCATGGTCTCTCGTGTGTCTCATGGTCTCGTGTGTCTCCTGGTCTCTCGTGTGTCTCATGGTCTCTCGTGTGTCTCATGGTCTCTCGTGGTCTCTCGTGTGTCTCCTGGTCTCTCGTGTGTCTCATGGTCTCTCGTGTGTCTCATGGTCTCTCGTGGTCTCTCGTGTGTCTCATGGTCTCTCGTGTGTCTCATGGTCTCTCGTGTGTCTCGTGGTCTCTGGTGTGTCTCATGGTCTCTGGTGTGTCTCATGGTCTCTCGTGTGTCTCATGGTCTCTCGTGTGTCTCCTGGTCTCTGGTGTGTCTCATGGTCTCTCGTGTGTCTCATGGTCTCTCGTGTGTCTCATGGTCTCTGGTGTGTCTCATGGTCTCTCGTGTGTCTCGTGGTCTCTCGTGTGTCTCGTGGTCTCTCGTGTGTCTCGTGGTCTCTCGTGTGTCTCGTGGTCTCTCGTGTGTCTCGTGGTCTCTCGTGTGTCTCCTGGTCTCTCGTGTGTCTCATGGTCTCTCGTGTGTCTCATGGTCTCTCGTGTGTCTCATGGTCTCTCGTGGTCTCTCGTGTGTCTCATGGTCTCTCGTGTGTCTCGTGGTCTCTCGTGTGTCTCGTGGTCTCTGGTGTGTCTCGTGGTCTCTGGTGTGTCTCGTGGTCTCTCGTGTGTCTCCTGGTCTCTCGTGTGTCTCGTGGTCTCTCGTGTGTCTCGTGGTCTCTCGTGTGTCTCGTGGTCTCTCGTGTGTCTCGTGGTCTCTCGTGTGTCTCGTGGTCTCTCGTGTGTCTCGTTGTCTCTCGTGTGTCTCCTGGTCTCTCGTGTGTCTCCTGGTCTCTCGTGTGTCTCGTGGTCTCTCGTGTGTCTCGTGGTCTCTCGTGTGTCTCCTGGTCTCTCGTGTGTCTCCTGGTCTCTCGTGTGTCTCCTGGTCTCTCGTGTGTCTCATGGTCTCTCGTGTGTCTCATGGTCTCTCGTGTGTCTCATGGTCTCTCGTGTGTCTCCTGGTCTCTCGTGTGTCTCATGGTCTCTCGTGTGTCTCCTGGTCTCTCGTGTGTCTCATGGTCTCTCGTGTGTCTCCTGGTCTCTCGTGTGTCTCCTGGTCTCTCGTGTGTCTCATGGTCTCTCGTGTGTCTCCTGGTCTCTCGTGTGTCTCCTGGTCTCTCGTGTGTCTCATGGTCTCTCGTGTGTCTCATGGTCTCGTGTGTCTCCTGGTCTCTCGTGTGTCTCCTGGTCTCTCGTGTGTCTCCTGGTCTCTCGTGTGTCTCATGGTCTCTCGTGTGTCTCATGGTCTCTCGTGTGTCTCATGGTCTCTCGTGTGTCTCCTGGTCTCTCGTGTGTCTCATGGTCTCTCGTGTGTCTCCTGGTCTCTCGTGTGTCTCATGGTCTCTCGTGTGTCTCCTGGTCTCTCGTGTGTCTCCTGGTCTCTCGTGTGTCTCATGGTCTCTCGTGTGTCTCATGGTCTCGTGTGTCTCCTGGTCTCTCGTGTGTCTCATGGTCTCTCGTGTGTCTCATGGTCTCTCGTGGTCTCTCGTGTGTCTCCTGGTCTCTCGTGTGTCTCATGGTCTCTCGTGTGTCTCATGGTCTCTCGTGGTCTCTCGTGTGTCTCATGGTCTCTCGTGTGTCTCATGGTCTCTCGTGTGTCTCGTGGTCTCTGGTGTGTCTCATGGTCTCTGGTGTGTCTCATGGTCTCTGGTGTGTCTCCTGGTCTCTGGTGTGTCTCATGGTCTCTGGTGTGTCTCATGGTCTCTCGTGTGTCTCATGGTCTCTGGTGTGTCTCATGGTCTCTCGTGTGTCTCATGGTCTCTCGTGTGTCTCATGGTCTCTCGTGTGTCTCATGGTCTCTCGTGTGTCTCCTGGTCTCTCGTGTGTCTCATGGTCTCTCGTGTGTCTCGTGGTCTCTCGTGTGTCTCATGGTCTCTGGTGTGTCTCATGGTCTCTCGTGTGTCTCATGGTCTCTCGTGTGTCTCGTGGTCTCTCGTGTGTCTCCTGGTCTCTCGTGTGTCTCATGGTCTCTCGTGTGTCTCATGGTCTCTCGTGGTCTCTCGTGTGTCTCGTGGTCTCTCGTGTGTCTCGTGGTCTCTCGTGTGTCTCCTGGTCTCTCGTGTGTCTCATGGTCTCTCGTGTGTCTCATGGTCTCTCGTGGTCTCTCGTGTGTCTCATGGTCTCTCGTGTGTCTCATGGTCTCTCGTGTGTCTCGTGGTCTCTGGTGTGTCTCGTGGTCTCTGGTGTGTCTCGTGGTCTCTCGTGTGTCTCCTGGTCTCTCGTGTGTCTCGTGGTCTCTCGTGTGTCTCGTGGTCTCTCGTGTGTCTCGTGGTCTCTCGTGTGTCTCGTGGTCTCTCGTGTGTCTCGTTGTCTCTCGTGTGTCTCGTGGTCTCTCGTGTGTCTCCTGGTCTCTCGTGTGTCTCGTGGTCTCTCGTGTGTCTCCTGGTCTCTCGTGTGTCTCGTGGTCTCTCGTGTGTCTCGTGGTCTCTCGTGTGTCTCCTGGTCTCTCGTGTGTCTCGTGGTCTCTCGTGTGTCTCGTGGTCTCTCGTGTGTCTCGTTGTCTCTCGTGTGTCTCCTGGTCTCTCGTGTGTCTCCTGGTCTCTCGTGTGTCTCGTGGTCTCTCGTGTGTCTCGTGGTCTCTCGTGTGTCTCCTGGTCTCTCGTGTGTCTCCTGGTCTCTCGTGTGTCTCGTGGTCTCTCGTGTGTCTCCTGGTCTCTCGTGTGTCTCATGGTCTCTCGTGTGTCTCCTGGTCTCTCGTGTGTCTCATGGTCTCTCGTGTGTCTCATGGTCTCTCGTGTGTCTCCTGGTCTCTCGTGTGTCTCATGGTCTCTCGTGTGTCTCCTGGTCTCTCGTGTGTCTCATGGTCTCTCGTGTGTCTCCTGGTCTCTCGTGTGTCTCCTGGTCTCTCGTGTGTCTCATGGTCTCTCGTGTGTCTCCTGGTCTCTCGTGTGTCTCCTGGTCTCTCGTGTGTCTCATGGTCTCTCGTGTGTCTCATGGTCTCGTGTGTCTCCTGGTCTCTCGTGTGTCTCCTGGTCTCTGGTGTGTCTCATGGTCTCTCGTGTGTCTCATGGTCTCTCGTGTGTCTCATGGTCTCGTGTGTCTCCTGGTCTCTCGTGTGTCTCCTGGTCTCTGGTGTGTCTCATGGTCTCTCGTGTGTCTCATGGTCTCTGGTGTGTCTCATGGTCTCTCGTGTGTCTCATGGTCTCTCGTGTGTCTCCTGGTCTCTCGTGTGTCTCCTGGTCTCTGGTGTGTCTCATGGTCTCTCGTGTGTCTCATGGTCTCTGGTGTGTCTCATGGTCTCTCGTGTGTCTCATGGTCTCTCGTGTGTCTCCTGGTCTCTCGTGTGTCTCCTGGTCTCTGGTGTGTCTCATGGTCTCTCGTGTGTCTCCTGGTCTCTCGTGTGTCTCATGGTCTCTCGTGTGTCTCCTGGTCTCTCGTGTGTCTCCTGGTCTCTGGTGTGTCTCATGGTCTCTCGTGTGTCTCATGGTCTCTCGTGTGTCTCCGCTGTTCAGACTCAGACTCCAACACAAACTCCAGTGAAGCAGCAAAACCTCTTGGTTGTATCTAGTGAAGCTGTTAAACAGTGTTGGCCGCGGTCGGAGGACGCGGAGGAGACCGTAGCTTTGGTCTCCAGGACCGGAGTCTCTGCTCCTCTGCTCCTCTGCTCCTCTGCCTGCCTTCACTCACACACCGCGCTCCTTCTCTCTCTCTCTCGCTCCACCTCTCACGTGCATGCTGCTCACTCCACACTGCAGAAGAGTTAGTTTAGCTCTGAGAATATCTAGTGAATGTTCAGTGGACGTTTGTGCAGAAATAACTGCTGCAGCTCCTCCAGACCAACAGAGGTTTCCCGTGTCTTGTGAAGTGACGGGGCTCCGCAGAGAGAAACGTTATCGTCTCCCCCGTTCCCTCCGGCCGCGGTCGGGAGGCTGAGGCGGGAAAAGCCAACACTAGGATCAGCATTGATTCATGGAGAGACCTTGGTCTGGTCAGCTAACATTACTGCCAAGCAGCTGGAATATAGAGTGATATTGTGCTTTTAGCTGACGTGTGTCTCCTCACTGTGTTGAGTGATGCTCCTTCATGTCTATGTAGAGCGAGCACAAGCGCCAGCAACAGGACGCTGACTTTAGTTGACTTAACGGACACAGGTGAAGCTGTTAACAACACATTTATGATTCTTACAAACAGGCTCTTTAAGGGAAGATTCTCAGCGAGCCTTTAGTAGTAAAACAGACATCATGTGAAGCAGCGTCTGATAATTCAGATTGAAATGTAAAGTGTCACATGAAGATGAAGATGAGCTGAACTGGTGTATCTGCTGGATCTTACTGTGTAAAGTAATCAGAGTGTAGGAACTATCCGTGTAGAACCAGTAGATGAAGGTGAAGGGTTAATGCTAAGACCCCGTATATCATCTCTTTACTAACAGGACCCTTGTCGCTGCCTCCGAGCCGTCCTGATATGCGGTCTCTTTCCCTCCTGGAGAGAAGAATGTGCTACTTTTTGCTGAAGTCTTTCCTGATACGTTGCGGCGCCGGTCCAGAGGGCTGATATAAATCTGGCTGTGGGGTGACACCTCATGAACTCCGCCGTCGTATACACTCGTCCCATCCACCAAATCTCCCTGACAAGCCTGCCAATTTTCCAATTACCTGTGGCGCCATCCGTTATCGGAGGGCCAGTCAGCTCTTAAATGGGAAACAAGAGCAGAGGAGGGGCCACGGCATGCTAACTATCTCATAAAGCCAGCGATGTGCCCCCCCCACCCCGTCCTCTGATTTAGTGTGTGTCCCTGGGGAGCCGGGTGACACCGGCGGTCCCTCCTGGCCTCTCAAGGCCTTCACAGGATGTCTGTGCTCTTTATCCTGCAGCCCCTCAGACACCCATCACAGACAGGTGTCGGCACTCACAGAGCTTCACCGAGCTTCACCGTGGCTGGATGGTATTATCCTGCAGAGCCCCCCCCCCCGGCCCTATCTTCATCTGTTTTCATGTTCCTTCGCCTCTCCGTGCTGCGAGTGGTGCTACAGCTTCAGATTGCCTCCGTCAGGCCCCCCCCATCATTTATCTGCCCTCGTAGTCGGCTTATGGAGTGAGTCTACACACAAATTGCCGGAGCAAGGTGCACTTTAAAGTGTCGGAGAGACGGAGAAGACGAGCTGTTAGTCATATCATGAAACGCTCGTCACCTGGGGAGCATCTCCAGAGCTGTTGGGGGGGTGTAACTCCTGTTGGAGAGCACACACCGTGTCATTACATGTGTCATAGTATTATTAATGTGGACTGAAATAACTCTGATCTGGACCTGGTTGAGCTGCGTTCCCTGGAAGACCAATAGATTGCGACATATTGCCTCTTAATGTGGGAAACGTGTCGGCAAATAATTCCCTATTTACAACATCCAGATGACACAGTGACACATCTGGACGTGTAAATAGGGAATTAATGTGGAGTTGTGCTGGTGTCCACTCAGCACGCAGAAATATTGAGATTAAAATCTAACAACAATAGTCAATATCATTTCTGTGTACCGTTAAACTGTTATTGGGCTTTTATTCTGAAAGGGTCAGTGCTGGGTTCATGGTGATGATAATACATTGGTTTTTTTCAATTTATTTTCACCTGATGGAAGGAAGACAATGACTTAAACTCCTCAGGCTCATGGGTGAACTCATCAGAGCAGGATCTGAAGGTGAGGAACGGGCCCTGAATGGCATGGCCATATGGCCGTATGGAACTCCAACCTCCTCCGACACATCAAGTCCTTCTACTGACTGTGGAGTCTGTGGACCCTGAAGCCCTACAGAAGTCTCTGGATGGATGCTACACCAGAATGCTGCATGTGGTACTAAACATCAACCAGAAGGAGCACGCTACCAGCAAGCGTCTATACGAGGGACTACCAAGGCTAAAGGGACAAAGTGGCAGCCTGGAGAATGAGACTTCTCAGTCACTGCCAAAGACATCAAGAACTCCCAGCCAGCATGCTGATGCTGCGGGAACCAACGCACGGGCATCGACCACAGGGACGTCCCACACCGACATACATGGGCGTACTGAGGACAGATGCTGGACAGTGCTGGCGAGCTAGCCAGATGTGTGGTGGACTGAGACAGCTGGAAGCTCCTCTACTGACTCAGATGCTGTTGGACTGATAACGTTAATTATTATATATAAGATCATGTTAATAACGAGTGTGGAAGAAGACGGACGGTCTCCTTCCTTGTGATTTGTAGGCGTCTTTGAAACAAACTGTGAATATGTGATGAATATGTAATCAAAGGAGGAGGACAGATCTTAGATCCTGTTTTTAGACGACAACAATGAGTCATAACTATTACTCTAAACGGAATATCATCTGAGTTCAGAACATGTTGGTGTATTTAAATGTGCAGCCACTGATCCAGAGACAGAGGACAGAGGACAGAGGGGACTGTCCTCCTGTCTCCAGAGGAGAGGAGAGGAGAGGAGGGTTGGTTCTCTAGCAGCTGGCAGCCCTCTGGCTCTAACATACATATATGATAATGAAATGCCAGATTCTTCATGTGAGTTGAGGTCTGCTTTTAAAGGGCAGCAGCAGAACGCCGTCATGTGATGCAGAGAGACGAGGACAGCTCAGACGTAACCGTGGGGGGGACAGAGAACAGTCCTGCTGTAACACTGCTCAGCCTCACAGCCCTGCTGCTCGTACCATTAACTGCACGCACGCACGCACGCACGCACGCACGCACGAAGAATCAGAGGTTCATTAGTGAGACGGATTCTCTGATCAGGTTTTCTGCTTTCACTGTTTTTATTTATTTATTTATAAACTGCACGATGTGTGTTACACTGCACGATGTGTGTTACACTGCACGATGTGTGTTACACTGCACGATGTGTGTTACACTGCACGATGTGTGTGTTACACTGCACGATGTGTGTTACACTGCACGATGTGTGTTACACTGCACGATGTGTGTTACACTGCACGATGTGTGTTACACTGCACGATGTGTGTTACACTGCACGATGTGTGTGTTACACTGCACGATGTGTGTTACACTGCACGATGTGTGTATGTATGCAGACGAGACTCTGCTTCATAGTGTCCTCTCAGCTACCCTCACAGTTACGCTTCGTCCACACTGGGAACGTCAGCAGGGCGTGGCGGCTGTATGATTCACGCGTCGGATGTTCACACCACCTGCGTTTCTGCTGCTGTCAGCTCTTTCTTTCTACATAGAGTTCTCCTTTCATAATGTCCGTTTCATTTCATTATAAATATCATTTATAATTATTGTAGACAGAGAAAGGTTAAGAAACGTGAGGTAATTAATAAATAATAGTAATAATCCACCATTAAAACCTCATACTATATTCCTTCATGGAGCTCTGCAAGTCACTGCATGTTCTACAACACTGTCCGGCACATATTTCAGAATAAAAGCCTCGTGTTAACAAATTAAGAAATTCTGTCCACAGAAAAAAAAACACTTGAGGGCTTTTATTTTGAAATGAAAGTAGGAAGTGTTGATTTAAAAACAAGTCTTTTTTTTATCTCCGTAACATATTCTACAGATAGAGACATCAAAACTGTAATCAATAGATCACCTTCACTGTCTGTTGTTTCTGTGAACCGCACGGCACGCATCAAAAATAGGCGAGACCTCAAATCTCTAGAAGAGACGCAGCAGAGATGCAGCGAGCAGTGTGGCTGCTCTAACCTGAAAAACAACAGGTAACGCAGCTGCCACGCGCTGCTGACGTTCCCGCTGTGTTCCGGGCGTAACCGTCTGTACTGATATAGATTGAAGTTCTGTAGATATTTGGCCTCTTCCCCTCTAAAACACCATCAACATATTAACACATTTAAAGGTACTGTTTGTAAATTACACTATAAATCCCCCGGGTCGGTGTCACATGCGCGCTCCAGCAACAGGACGCTGACTTTAGTCGACTTAACGGCTACAGGTGAAGCTGTTAACAAGACATTTCTGATTCTAACAAACAGTCCCTTTAACTACAGACGAGACCAGATAGAAGTGTGTGTGTGTGTGTGTGTGTGTGTGTGTGTGTGTGTGCGCCTCTGTGTGTGTGTGTGTGTGTGTGTGTGTGTGTGTGTGCGTGTGTGCTCTGGCATCTTGTTGCCATTCAGGAGATGACACAGTATCAGCGGGTCATAAACAGCGGCTTCATTAGCCCGTTCAGGCGCTGCGTTACGCGCTACATTTAACCACCTCTGCCCTCAGCACTTCTGCTCCTCAGCCCCCCCCCCACCGACCAGCCGCCACAGAGCACAATTAAATTTCATGACTGCGCATATTTGCAATTCCCATTTCATTTATTACAAAGGGCATTCTTTAATGTCCCATTTCTCTCTCTCTCTCCAAGAAACGTATTTCGGTTTTAGTGAGGCGTGACTGATACCGAGTGTAGAGTTACCAGGCGACGCCTAATTTAATCACAGGCAAAATTCACAAGCAGGTTTTTCTTTTTATCGCCTCGTCAAAGAACTACAGACGCCTCCTGGAGGAGGATCTACAGTCGGAGAGAGGAGAGCTTTTACAATAAAGCAGAGCATCATAAAGGTGTGAGTGCTCGGACACGGAGGGACAAGTGGTTGTTTATTTCTGAACGAGGCCGCGACCACACGACATTACACTACATGTCAAAGACTTCTGACTAAGAGATGAACGCATGTTACAACACGGCATAATGAAACCTAACCTGAATATACAGGAGGATGCAGGTTCCCCTAAAACCTCTACTGGACAAGTACACACATGGAAATGACAAGGTTTATACTAGTGATGTCCATAATTAACCGTTTAACCGTTAACCCACGTTAAGCATTTTAACCAACAGCCCTGGTACAGATTAATCAAATGAGATATTAACGTTGGAGTTCTTGCTCTTTAGAGCCAGGCTAGCTGCTTCCCCCTGTTTCCAGTCTTTATGCTAAGCTAGGCTAACTGATGACCTCATCTTATACTCACTAATAAGCAAATGAACTTATGTTCCAAAACGTTTCTTTAACCGTAAACAATGTTACATGTTTTAGATTCATTTGTGATATTTTTTTATTGTATTTTTAATATTATTAATGTTATAATTATGTAAACAATCTGCATCCACATCCGTAGCCAATGTAAAGTGAGTTTTGGGGCTTAGTGATGGTGAATGATCCCGCTGGGTCCAGAACAGAGACAGAAGACGTGGATCAGTAGCAGTGAGAGGAGGAACGCTGGACGCTGGTAGCAGAAGAAGGCTGCAGTCTACAGAACGGCGGTGTGATGAGACGCAGCGATGAGACGCAGCGATGAGACGGCGCTCTGCTCACCAGCTTACTGTTAAATGTGTCTGTACAGTACGAGAGGAGCTCAACACCAAACCAGATCATATTCTGGATACATCGTTATGAAATATGCTCATAATCAATACAACTATAGGCTTTATCTCATTAAACATCTGGAGCAGTTGTGAATGAATGTGCTTTGTATCATGTACTCTACCTTGTAGCACAATGCTAAATGTGACGTTATTCTTAATTCTTAATGTGCACGTGTTGATGCTACGCTGATGATGAGGTGTTTTCCGGAGCTCTCTGCAGCATCAACCTGCCGTTCTCTCTTTTGGTAAAATACGCAGATACACTTTTCTCCAACAGTCTCTCTTCTGTCTTTATAGATAGCAGAGAGCAATATACAACTTACAGAACACTCAACAGTGTTTCATTTCTTCATTGATCTCTTCTGGAATTAATACACTTTAAAGTAGAATGTCACTCAGAGAGCGCAGATCTCCGCCGAGGTGCGTGACTTTAAAACCAGATCCCAGCTCCCAGCTGGCGGTACCGTGAGGTGGTCGGCTTGTTATCAACACGGTGTGTTTCTACCGCCAGCTAGCTCTCCGTCAGCTACCGCTTTGTTCCTTCTCACCGCGGACGGACAGCAGCTCCACACACATTCACACACGTATCTCTGCTCTCAGAAGGAGGAAGGAGGCGGATCATGAGCCGGACTGTCACCAAAATCTAATGGATTGTTCATTGTGCCACAGCCCCCCCCAGCCCACCTCCAAAACATTTCATTCAAATCCATCGCGGACTTTTGGAGTAATCCTGCTAACGGACAAACCAACGGCGGTGAAAACAAGACCTCCTTCCTTGGCCTCGGTAACAGAGAAAGCATCAACATATAACCGGATCTTTCTAGTCTCACTGGACATTTCCTGTCAGCCCTCAACACACCTTAAGGCCAGAAGTGATCCTGATGTTCAGCTGTGGATCACACAAAGAGAAGTGAAAGTAAAGTTTATAGTGAATATAGGTGAGGATGTGTGGTGCTTTGTGCCTCGCAGCAGGAGCCGGGGACTGGTGGGGATGTTATCTTAACAAAGGGCCATAAAAAGAGAAAGTGACTGCTTCACTGTTTATGACCATAAACTACTGAGGGGGGGTCCGACGACGGCCTCATGTCCGCTCTCCGCTAAGAGGGTTATTAGAATGAGCCCGGTCCAGAGAAATGACTGCTGGGGGGCCACCGGGGACCCGGGCTGCAATCACACACTCCTGTTTACTCCACAAATTGGCCCCTGAGAGGGACGCGGGCGTCTGCAGCGCCTAGTTAAAGTGATTGAGGTGACTCCTCGCCATTGATTTTCTCTTCGTCTTCGGCGCCCGCCTGGCCACCCTTGACCGTGTCCCGTGCTCCCCGCAGGCTAGTTTAGCCGGCCCCCGCTCGCCTTTAAATCACATTAAACTGTGGTTAAACTCGGGCCGCATCGAGGAGACAGCCGTCATTGATGAGCTTCTCGTGCTTTAAGCACTTCATACGCTTCAGTAAAAGCCTCCACCGGACTTATTGATCACGCGCTCCTTAATGTCATTAACATTCAGCTCAGATCAGAGACTGCAAAACATTCACACTTCATCTTCATTCCATAAATACAGCGAGGATACGGATTAAACCAATCAGACGGCCTCGTTGAGAGAATGGAAACAGGCTAAAGGTGAGATTCTTCCACTCAGATAGACCCCCCCACTCTAAATACCAAAACATCTGATGAGTAATGATGCCGAGT
Organism: Sebastes fasciatus; assembly: GCF_043250625.1. Lineage (NCBI taxonomy): Eukaryota > Metazoa > Chordata > Actinopteri > Perciformes > Sebastidae > Sebastes > Sebastes fasciatus. Next base: position 32,758,832 of record NC_133811.1, read on the forward strand.
TTTCTTTCAATTTACTGGATAACGTAAAGCAGCCGAGCGTGACGCTTCATTAAGTTAATTAGGCTAACTTAATTACAGTCTTTCACAGGTCAAGCGACGGAGCTTCTGATTGATGGCGCAGCGAGAAAAGGTAATCTTCCTCTGAATTGGGAATGACATCCAAATGAACATTAGCTGCTACAAACAAACACTTCCATTTAACTCGTAAACACAGAGAAGTGAACATAGTGAACGCAGAACTGTCATGTATACATAAACAGAGCTGAATATACGGCGAGGTCTTAACAGAACTTCAAATACAGACTGTTTCCTGAGTGGGAGTGGAGCCGTGGAGCCGTGGCTGCGGAGGAAGGAGAGCAAATGAAACTTTTACGGACGGTAATTTCAACAGTTTGCAATCCTTTTGATGACAACGAGTCTGAGTGCAGCTAAAGTAGAGCAACCCACACGAGTTCACAGCTCACTACTTTAAACACTGCCTGGGCAACTTTAAGAGCTTTTGGCATTTCAAACCTTTTATCCAAATCTTCTGGTCTGATTCACCGCGGAGGAGCCCAGCATGCCGGGCGGCGCTACGAGGGTGTAAATAAAGCCTTAAACAAGCACCCCCCCTTCGGCGCGGTAACGGGCTCGAATTAAAAGCCATCTGTATATTACGGAAACACTGTCACTTTACTACTGGAATCAATTGGGCGAGGGGCCCGGGGCGACAGCGGGGGGGGACGTGGCCTCGGTCAGAGCGAGGTTTATCTGAGCCGAGCAGGCCGAGAGAAACACAGCTTCTATAATGAAGTCAAGCCTGTCTAATAAAGCTCTTTACTGCCCCGGCTGCACAACGGAAACATGTTAGCAACACCACCGACGCTCAACTCCTGCAACACCGAACCGCCAGCTCCGCTGGGATTACTACCGCTCTGAGAACATCTCAACAATACCAGCAGATATCACCATCAACAGGACATCCTGGTATTAATCAGGACCTCACAGACAACAACCACAGACAACCACAGACAACAAGAGACAACAAGAGACAAACCATCATCACCATCATCAACAAGACAGTCTGTCATTAATCAGGACCTCACAGACACAACCACAGACAACAAGAGACAAACACTTTGGAAATATAGGAGGAACATTAGCGTCGTCTTTATTTGTATTTGGTTTGGTCACAGCCAAAACTACAAATGACCTGAACTAGGGATGCTCATTTTGAAACATTTTCTTAACCGATAACCGACCCTCGTTAACCCATTATTAACCGTTAACACACAAGATTTGTGTTGTGCCTCGCGCCAGCTGCAGTGTTTCAGTTCACCGTCCGGGAGCGTTAACTTAGCAGCTGTGATGCTGCGTTCACTGTCTCCAGTTCACCGTCCGGGAGTGTTAACTTAGCAGCTACGATGCTGCGTTCACTGTCTCCAGTTCACCGTCCGGGAGTGTTAACTTAGCAGCTACGATGCTGCGTTCACTGTCTCCAGTTCACCGTCCGGGAGTGTTAACTTAGCAGCTGTGATGCTGCGTTCACTGTCTCCAGTTCACCGTCCGGGAACGTTAACTTAGCAGCTACGATGCTGCGTTCACTGTCTCCAGTTCACCGTCCGGGAGCGTTAACTTAGTCTTGAATTTACTTTTCGTAACAATGTGATGAAGTACTTTGATTTGTCTGGATTAACCAAAACAAGCAGTAAATTGATCTAAAATGAGCGACCATGACTGAACTACAACCAGGGAGCAGTGATCTCCGTCTGTATGAGTCATTGCGTCTCTTCATGACTGCAGTCTGACTGCTAACAGGTCTTAATCATGTTGTGTTGAGATGTGGACGGACACCACTCGGTATGACTGAGAAATTAACGTTTGATGTTCATGTTCTACTTCTATACTAACAAACCTCTCCTAGGATCTTTAGTGCAACACACACAAACCGGCCGGCCTTCAAACCAGACATTGAATCTGAACTGCGGTCAGCATCCCATCCTGTAGGAGACTTTGTGCCTCTTCCTGCTTCCTACCTCTTCCCTTCAGATGTCGTATATCTTCCTCTCAGATAAGAGCGGTGGCTGCGGGGAGCTCTGACAAATCACTCCCTGCACTGTTCCAGCGCTCTCTGCAGCGGGCTGTCAGGCGGAGGGGTTGACCGTCTGCTATCTCCGCCAGCAGCTGAATGATCAGGTAATACTGTGCACTTAATGCTGGCATTTAAAAAAAAACATTCTCCCCCCACAGGCAAAAACGGTGCATGACTTGGCATTTAAAAGCAGATAATAAAACTTTCCTTAAATACAGCTCTCATCTCAAAGTGCATTTTAGATGCCCTTAGTGGAGTCAATTATCTCCCCACACTTGCTATTACTGAGCCGCTCTGAGCACCGCGTGCCTTAAAAGGTCTTTACACCAGCTTTCTCAAAAATGTCACATTCTTAACTGCCTCTCAAAATGTGGCCCTGCAACACCCGACACGGAGAACACGTGTTGGCTTCTGTCACCCGGACAAACTCACATCCAACACTTCACTACTGTAAACTCACAGATATCTTTATGAGCTACTTTCTGAAGTAGCAGTAGGAGTGATCTCCGCTGGCTGAAGGAACGGAGAGAGAAACCTTCACACTAATTTGTCACGTCAACACAGCGAACCGCTGTTCTCCCGTCACCAGCCAAATGTCGAGCTGCTCCGGGGCAGAGAGCGCCGACGGCGGGAGGGTCTCCCATTTGATGTTAACAAGTAGGAGGAAGGAGGAGGGGGAGGACGGGAGCAACTTCATAGGGACGAGATAGTCCAGAGGGAACGAGAGAGTCCCGAGGGGACGAGGAACCAAAGTCTGAGAGGTGGCAGAACGAGGGAGATGATGAGAGCTGCCTCAGAGGACTGGCTTCATACTCACTGTTTGTCTTTACTGCTAAAGGTCTACAGCAGGAACATATACACACACACACACACGAACCATGACCACGATATCTCAATACACTTAATCAAGTAGTTTCAGTTGTCTCAACTGAACAGAACCTGAACCATAAAGGTGTCACATCAGAAGACTCTCAGTCTGTAACAGAGATGGTCCTGGAAGGCAGCTGATGAACCATGTTGTCTGGTTCACATCACGAAGCTCTCACATCGTCTTGGAAGACAACGACGAAGGCTTTCTGTTGGTTTGAGGTCTTGTTGGAACTAGATCTAGTTTAGATCTAGGCCTTCAGGTACAGTCCCGTTAGTCTTTAGTTTAGGGAGGCATCATCTGTGTATGGAACTCAGAAGGATCATTATGATGTGACATGGAGCTACAGTAGAGATCGCTGTGGCACTAAAGCCACTCAGTGGGCAGTGAGTCATCCCTACAGCACTGGGGTCTGAGGTGTTGGAGGACTGGGACAGGTACACTGCATGCAGTTCCAGGAGGTTGATGTGTCGGTCCTCCACCTGAGGCCACGCTCCACCAACAGCTCCTCCGAGGCAAGTCCCCCCCCCCCGTCAGGGACGCCTCCGTGAACACCGTGATGCAGGAGGTCACTCGTCCCATCTGATGGATAATGTCTTATCATAGCAGCAATATTCACCTCTGGTTGTGTTTGTCTGGAGGACAGAATAACTTCATCTGTTGGTAAGGAACCCTCTCGACTGGAACCAGAATCAGATGATAGAATAGAAAGTAAATAGAAGTAAATATGGTTTACCAGCTGAATGAAGAGGATTCTGTGTTATCTACTGAACTCCAGTCAACAGCAGTCAGAAACTAAGACTGAGGACAGAAGTTGATCCAGATGGGCTGGTTTCTTCTCAACAGAACCGTGCTGAGCTTCATTAGAGGTTGGAGTGGACTCCCAGCGGACCAGAACCAACCCCAAATCCAGATGTTCACATCTGATACTGGAACATGCTGCCTGGACTGATGCTCAGATTCAGCTTTGATTCACGTCTTCTTCATTTGTATGAAAACTACGACTCAGTTATCACAGATCAGATCAGACCATCACGTGTGTGTATATATATCTATATCTATAGATATAGATATAGATATATATCTATAGCTATATAGATATATATTTATATAATACTGAATGCCAAATAAAAACACTGCTGTTTGAGGCACTACATTGTATATTGATGTAAAAGCATCCTAATAGTGCATTTCCATGGGGACGGGTTAACATCTGAAGAGAGCTTTAACCTTCCTGTAATACAGCTTTTATAATTCAGCATCAATCAGCCCGTTTCATAGATGGACCCTAACAGGACCGACTAGCAGATAGAAACGGGTAGAAATGGGTCCATTAGGTTGAGAGGCAGCTGAATGGTTCCCTTTACTGAAATAGAATTGAATAAAAACAAGCAAACAACAAAATGAAAAAAAGAAATGCGTTTTCATGAAGATGAAATCCTTTAGGGATCTATCTTTGAGATGGAGAGCTACTGAACGCTGTTTTACTTCTTGATTATCTATCTATCTTGTAGTTACCAGGTAGATGAAGCCTTCAGGGTTCAAATACTCAACAAGAAGTCAGACAGGATTGAACTGTAGTGATCAAACTCAGCGTCTGTGTATTCTTACAACGACCAGCTGTCATTATCACAACTTGAAGGTGAACAGATATCGTTCCTCGAGGTTCAACAAATGTCTTCCATTGATTTCACTTCTCATAAAACATTTACTAAGTGATTTAGTGGAATATCTTGACTTCTTTCTCTGCCCTTTTCTGTCACATTGGTTTTCTTTTCACTGCCACCAACTGTCAGCGAGTGGAGAGGATGAACCCATCTGTAGGAACACGGATCACATCCCTGTGTGTAACTGTGTTAGTTAACAGTAACAGCATCAACACATCGCTTCAGTGCTCCACAGGGTGCCTTTAAAGGTCCCGTCTTATTAATGACCCCGGTGGCCGTTAAGTGAACTACAGGTGAGCTATGGGCGTGAGCGAGCATCGTGGGCATCGGCCCAAACAGTCACATGACACTACAATCCTTTATCATATCCAGAATAATGTTACTATCTGTAATATTCCTGTATTTGATTTGAACCATTGGCTCCATGATACTAACTAGCTTTGCAAATTACTTTATCAGCTAACGTTACGAAGCAACCAACGCCAGATCCACACTATGGATGTCCATAATTAACCGTTTAACCGTTAACCCACATTAAGCATTTTAACTGATTAACACTATCGGTTAAAACGGTTAAAAGAAATGTTAATAATGAACTCTAAAGCTGATCGGCTCAGAGGAGCGGCTCGTCTCTTTAAGGAGAAAAGCTGGTCCACCTTAACAGTCCACCTTAAGAGGCAGAGCCGGAGTTGCAGGATACAGGAAGTCGGCTCCGGCCTCTCCGGCTCTCTTGAGCGGAGCGGAGGAGTTGTAGTTTCATAGCATTTATTCACAGACAGATAAACTGAACACACACTGCTACACCTACAGATAGAGATAACGTTCCTCTGATGGTCATTACACTTAAGACCAAATAAATCCACAGGTAAAAACAAGCAGCAGTTCATATCTCAGTACTATATCCCCCCCCCATCCATCCATCCATCCATCCATCCATCCATCCATCCATCCATGCACTCATCCAGGCGTCTCCCCACTCACCTTGGAGGAAGACGTGTCACACTCCTGGCAGATCCAGCCGTATCCCGTCTGCTTGGGGGATTTCTTCAGCGGGGGGTCCAGACACCCAAAGTGATAGCAGAGCCGGCATTCGTCACACCTGAGGCAACGACAGGAAGGGCACGCGTCAGGTACGCCTCGCATAAATAACACCCCCCCCCCCGTCCTCCTCCGATGATGAGGCTGGCTCAGGAGCTGTGATGGATGATGACGAGGCAGCTAGTTGTCAGTCATGACACTTTTATAATGCGTCCCAAAGTCCCTCTAATCGCTGCCATCCCTTGACCCGACACAGCCGTCGACTGTCCAACGGTTCAGATCAGCAGCCAGATAAATACAGGCCTGCTTAGTGTCAGATAAACGCCTGGCGGGTCTCCTGAAGCTGGACCGACTCCGTGTCCTCAGGTGAAATAACAAGAGTCAGACGAGAGGACACACTGAAGAAGAGAAGAGGAGAATATCCCTCACGTTAAAAGTCTTGAATTGAATTCATGTTTTTAATCTCAGAGAGCTGCAGGTTGCCGGTTCCCTCGTCTGGAGGTCAGTGGGTTAGATGTCTGTAATCAGGTCTGTGGTCAACACAAGCTGAAGAGATTTAAACCTTTTGATCTACGATATAAAATCCGTCAGTAAACATCCTGAAACCAGCTGAATAAGAAGACGAGGAGAGAGCTGCTTGTCTTTCAGCTCAGTGTGAAATGTGACGTTTGTGTTGAAATGGAGGAAGTCTACAGTGTTTCTGTTAATGTGATAGAAGGAGATCCGTTAACACCAACATAGAGGCCTATTAGGGAAGCAATACAACAACGGATAAGACTGGATTAATCCGGTCCAAACGGAGCTTTAGAGGAGATTCAGACGTACCCTCTGGTGTTCTCCGTTCCTCATTTGTAGTTTCACAGGTTAGACATCGAGCGACTCTCCCCTGCAGATTACTGAGTTCTTAAAAAGTGTGTGTGAGCGCTGCAGACACATTATTGTCTTGTTGTCTTTAAAGCCCTCACGCTGTCCCTCTCGGCCCGGTAATGGAGACGAATAGAGCGGGTTCAGGTTGACCTCCCCGGCTGTTAAACTCTTATCAGATTTTCATTGGAGAATGTGAATCTCCTTCATTGATTAGGACATAATTGGCTCTAATTGTGGAGTGTGTGTGTGTGTGTGTGTGTGTGTGTGTGTGTGTGTGTGTGTGTATGTGTGTATGTGTGTGTGTGTATGTGTGTGTGTGAGTGTGTGTGTTTACCAGGCCTGTTGAAGGGCAGTCAGCCTCTAAATGATTAACAGAGTGGTCGTCTCTCTTTGTGCTGCAGTCACAGGTCAACCTCTCCCGGCTCAGAGACACCCACGCTCTTAATGTACTTTACTGTGTGTCCATGCGGTATCGACTGCTTCTAGCCGTTGGGTGTTTTAGTAGCTCTGCTGTGGCAGAGCGGGTCTCCCACCAATCAGAAGGTCGGCGGTTCGATCCCCGGCTCCTCCGGTCAATTCTATTCAATTTATTTTTATATAGCGTCAAATCATAACAGAAGTTATCTGGAGACGCTTTATATACAGAGCAGGTCAAGACCGTACTCTGTAGTTTAGAGACCCAACAAGATCCACCAAGAGATCCACCAAGAGATCCAACAAGAGCACTGCAACGCACTGTGGCCAGGAAAAACTCCCCGGACTCCTCTAGACCTCTGAAGGTCTGACCCGTGGAGGCATGGACTCCTCTAGACCTCTGAAGGTCTGCTGTGGAGGCATGGACTCCTCTAGACCTCTGAAGGTCTGCTGTGGAGGCATGGACTCCTCTAGACCTCTGAAGGTCTGCTGTGGAGGCATGGACTCCTCTAGACCTCTGAAGGTCTGCTGTGGAGGCATGGACTCCACTAGACCTCTGAAGGTCTGACCCGTGGAGGCATGGACTCATCTAGACCTCTGAAGGTCTGACCCGTGGAGGCATGGACTCCTCTAGACCTCTGAAGGTCTGACCCGTGGAGGCATGGACTCATCTAGACCTCTGAAGGTCTGACCCGTGGAGGCATGGACTCCTCTAGACCTCTGAAGGTCTGCTGTGGTATCTGGCACCAAGCCGTCAGCAGCAGATCCTTTAAGTCCTGGAAGTTGTGAGGTGGGGTCTCCGTGGATCAGACTTGTTTGTCCAGAACATCCCACAGATGCTCCATTGGATTGAGATCTGGAGAATCTGGAGGTCGAGTCAACACCTCCAACTCGTTTCCATTCAAATGATGTAAAAGAAAAACGTGATGCATCAGACCGGGCCACCTTCTTCCATCGCTCCGTGGTCCAGTTCTGATGCTCATGACGTGCCCATTGTAGGCGCTTTATGGCGGTGGACACGGGTCAGCATGGGGCACCCTGACCGGTCCCCAAACGCAACAAACTGCTCCTCACTGTGTGTTCTGACTCCTCTCTATCAGAACCAGCATTAACCCTTTCAGCAGTTTGAGCTCCAGCAGCTCTTCTACTGGATCAGACAACATGAGGCAGACGCTGTTTCTATTCATTCCCGTCGCTCACTTTGAAAGCGCTGCACGGACGATGAATGGCTGATTGGTGAAGTTGGAATGAGGAGTTATGGATACGACACCTCATTTCACTACAAACACCTGAATAAGGAGGCAACAGGCTGGAGATCAGATGGAGATCAGCTGGAGATCAGCTGGTAGTTTACTGAGGCTACTGTTGGCTGGATTGTGTCGCAGTATAAAACCTGCTTTCTGTTAAAGAAAACATAAAAGGTGGGAAGAGAGCAAGTACTACTCACCATCTTTTAAGAGGTTCCGTCTCCAGTCTGACGTCGACCACGCAGATGATGGTACGTAGTTTGTGTATATATTATATAAGTGCATATGTAACGGCGTGTGGACGGAGAGCGTCCGATGTTATCAGGCTATAAGTAAATAAAAAAAGCAAATCTATCTTCTTATCTTGTTGGTTTCTCTCAGGTTGATATTATTAATACATTATTAGTTCTACATTATTATAACACTATATAGATGCGGTTGTGGAAGGCTCAGTGAGCCTCCTGAAGCTACGCCGTGCTACCGGCTGCCTCCAGGAAGCTGCTGATCCGTCTCTCCTCACCTCCGTCGATAACATGAAGAGGATTTATTGAATCAGCGGGAGATCGCCGCTCCTCCACACTGATTCTGTTTCATTTTGTTGGGATGTTCTGTCTCTTCATGCTGCGGTTTCAGAATGAATATCATGAAATCACATTATACACTCTGTTCCAAGAAGCCGTCTGAGTGTGATTTATGGCAGCCGATGTTTGGATATCAATTACTAGTCCTCAACGATGAAGCCAGCTTAGAGTTGGATGTGTGTGCTGAAAGGAATTAGGCAGTTTGATGGGAACAGATCTGATGGCTCTACAGGCATCTTCAGTCTGGTGGATTGGACCCGAGCCTCGGGCTTTCACTGAGGCTGACGTTCTACAGGACGGGCTGAGAACATCTAGTCTAGTCTGAACATGAAGGAGGGTCACTGAGTTCTGCTGTTCACTTCATCTCACATCTTCATCTCACATCTTCATCTGGGAGCAAACTCTATAATGATCTTCCATTTATTTTATAAAGTAATAAGATTTCATTTCATAACACCTACAACAGTCAAAAGAGGTTTGATATGCATACAGTTATGTTCTGAAGATACTGAGAACTGCCTCGTCTGACCAGAACACATCTGGATTCAGGAACTAAAATAGTCAGAAGTATGTCAACGGATCCATCAATAAAGTTCTGTGATTGGAGACCAATGAGAACTTTGAACTTTGTGTTGGAAGCAGAAGAAATGGGCCAGCGTAAGGAGGGCCAGCGTAAGGAGGGCCAGCGTAAGGAGGGCCAGTGTAAGGAGGGCCAGCGTAAGGAGGGCCAGCGTAAGGAGGGCCAGCGTAAGGATGTGAGCGACTTTGACGAGGGCCAGATAGTGCTGGCTAGACGACCGGGTCAGAGCATCTCCAGAACTGCAGCTCTTGTGGGATGTTCCCGGTCTGCAGCGGTCAGGACCTACCAGAAGTGGTCCAAGGAAGGAGAACCGGTGAACCGACGACAGGGTCAGACCCGAGGCTCATTGATGCACGTGGGGAGCGAAGGCTGGCCCGTGTTGTCTGATCCAATAGAAGAGCTACTGGAGCTCAAACTGCTGAAAGGGTTAATGCTGGTTCTGATAGAAAGGTGTCAGAACACAGGAGTAGGAGTCCATGCCTCCACGGGTCAGACCTTCAGAGGTCTAGAGGAGTCCATGCCTCCACGGGTCAGGAGGACCTACTGAATATTAGGCAGCTGGTCATTAGTAGGTCTGATAGCACAGGTCTACCTGTAGTGTTAACATGTTCAGCAGTAGGTCTGATAGTACAGGTCTACCTGTAGTGTTAACATGTTCAGCAGTAGGTCTGATAGTACAGGTCTACCTGTAGTGTGTACATGTTAAACATGTTTACCTGGTAGATTTAGTAAAATCAGAGTAGAGATTTAATTGGCATAGATAATTGGCATGTGATGAGTTGTAGGGCGATACGCTACCAGCTGCTGCACATTAGCACAGATATGCAGAGGCAGGTGGATCGCTCTCACACACTCCCACTGAAACACACACACACACACACACACACACACACACACACACACACACACACACTGTGTGGAGGATCCTGGATGGGCTGAGCAGGCATATCTGCCGAGGAAACGATGGGAATTTTAAGTGCCCTCCGGCCACCTAGTGAATAGAAGACAAATGACCAAAGTGTGTGCGCTCCACTAATGAGCACGCTCCTTTTGTTGCACACAAACCGCCAATTGATTTCACATGAATCTCCGACTAAGGTGAAGAAGGAAGGAGCAAACTCTTTCTCTCTCCGTCTCACTGCTGGAGACTCTTGAAGACCTTCCAAACTCACAGGAGGGCTCTTTGTATTTGGCTGTGACGACTGCACATACGCTCCTCTAATTACTTTACCTTAATGAACCCTTGTTTAATGTTTGTTGTGTATCGTGGGGGAGATCTTTGAATTAAAGCGCTGCTCGCTGATGCACACGCAGGCTCTTCTGGATGTGTGTGTGATAATGTAGCTTTTTAATCTTTATTTATCCGTGAAAGGTGGGCTGAAATCTGCTGAATTGAGCTTCACGTTGGGAGAGCTCCACACATTCAGTTAGAGACGAGCACCGCCGTGAGGCGCCTGGTAACAACAGACTACATATGTATTCTAGTCAATGTGATCAGACGCTCCTGCAGTCAGTGGAAATGCACCAGGAGCTTCATGTAGTTACATCTTGGTGAACTTTGGTGCAGTACAAAGAGCTGTTGACCAGTAGCAGAACATCTGGACAGTACTGACTAGGGATGCACCGATAGACCGAGTACGAGTACAAGTACTCTCCGATACCGAGTACCGATACGAGTACTTCTCTGTGCCTAAAGCCCCTCGTTAACAGCCAGCTGGAGGGTGTGAGCGACACACGGCAGGCTGGGGAGTCCCGCATACGAGGCGGTGCGCCGCCACCGGCTCTAGGTCGGCTTGGAAAGGCTCGGGGCGAAGGTGGCTCGCGGCCGCAGCTTTACAGTGCTCCCCGCCCGGACCTCGCCGCACCGTGACGGGGCTCCCTGCTCCCGGTGCGACTGTCAACCGGAGGGTGACAGCAGAACCCCGGCTGAGGTGGGACCCCAACTATTGGTTCCCGCGGGAACCAATAGTTGTTGGATTTCTATCTGTATATGTTTTGAACCCAAATAGAGACTGGACATGTTTAGCTTAGCGTAGCTAAAAGACCACGAGCAGACGGTGACCAGACGTCCCGGTTTCAAGCTGACGAGTCACGACAAATATCTGTCAAACACTCACATCGTCCCGGTTTTCACCACATTGAAATAATAACAATGTTATACTTACATAGACGTTTATCATGTTCAGCTCATTAATATTAAGTATATAGAGATTTATATTCAACAAAAACTATTTTTGTGTGCATTGAATAATATTTTTGTGAGAGTTTCATTTCTATATGAATCATTAAATACAGTTGTGATTCATTAACATTGAGACTGATCTGACTCCGTATAGAACCGCCAATGCTAAATGTTGTTGTACTGGAACGCGGTCGACCCGGGAGCGACGCCGTTCCCAGCTCTGATTTCCAACTTCCGAGGTAAAAGGAACGCAACGATAGCAACTGCATCATGGAAACATCCAGTTGCCTGGCTGATCTCCGTAACGTAGCCGGAGTTGTTCTCAGACTCTTCACTGTCTGAGTGGCCTGCTACCTCCAGCAGCCTATCTGCTCCCAGCGCTGCCCTTACACATCCAGCCACAGCAAGGTCCTTGATGTTATCAAAGCAATTTGGCCCTGCTTTAATCATTGGGAAAATTGAGCAGCCAGCCCCCCCCTCTCTCCCTTGCACTTTGGAAGCAGACCAAATCCAATCACTCATAAGAGAGCTTATTGATTGATGTAATCTTATTGGAGGTGAGGTGGTGGAGGGGACATGATTGATTGCTTTTGTCTGCAACACATGTTGCTCTCGGTGGCCGATTCATGTCCACTTTCATCTGGTATTTAATCTCTGTGCGAAGTTCTCAGATCCCCCCCCCCGGGACCCCGTCCTCCCCCAGCGGAGCTCAAGGCCCACAAATCTATGCTGGCTTCATTTGATCTCATCCAGCTCTTCAAACCCGCTGTCACATCGTCGTCTAGGTGTCATGAAGAGGAAGAGGAAGCGCTATCGCTGGAGGATCCGCCGCGAGCCTCCGTGTGACGTATCACCACGACCAAATGACGTCTCACTGATGAAGACGTTGGTGACACGATATTAGACGGAGTCGGTTGGATAGAAAAGAAAAGGATGTGTAGAAGTGCAGAGCAGACTGTTTAACCAGCACGAAGTAAGCCTGGCTTCACTAACCTTAACCCGGACCCACCGCTGTCCCTGAGGGAACACCTGTCCAGGGTCGGAAATTAACTTTCTTCACTTCCCGTCTCTGTGACAGTAGAGTTTTTTCTTTAGTCTGCCACTCAGAACTGTTATCTTCCACTTTTGAAATCTCTGCGCTAAATGAAGGAATAACATTTTAGATCTGAAGTCATTCAATGTTCGATATATTTAACATAAAAAACATTATATACACGGTAAATTAAAATGTTTGAATGACACCATGGAGGGAGGCTAGTGTCCACAGTACTGAACTTTGTTATTGTCATCTATAGTGGTTATTTGCATAAAAACACACAATTCAAATGATTAGGATTATTTAAATATTTGCTTTGATTAAAATACATCTTGGAAAGTTGTTAGGAAGTTAAACAGGTCATAATTCTCTCTTTAATATCTATTTTATATTGATGTGAAAACATCTCCTTCTAACAACTGGATTTATTCAAGTCTCTCACCAAAAACTACATTTTACCAGATTACATTTGAACACATCATGATAACGTTGTAATTTACCGTCACCCAATAGTCATTTTTCCTGAGCCGACTTTGAACGCCTCATAACAATAACTCAATGGCACCCCCGTTAACGTTGGTATCTCCGGTATTCATCCAGTCAGGACTGAGCTGCTAACGGCTGCTAACAGCTAACGTTAATAACATCAATAAGAGGAATCGATAGTCAGAGATTCCTCCGTGTACCACTACAGAGAGCACGCGGACCACTGCTGGTACGTGGACCAGAGTTTGAGAACCACTGAACTAAGCGATTACTCGACAAAATGGTACGAGTGTTAGTCGACGAAGAATAACTGTCCTGATTATCTTCTCTGTGGCTGAACCCTCTGAGATGTAGAGATCTAGAAAGGCATCAGCTCCCATGTTCTCGTCTGCTCATCAAAACCAAACCTGACTACAGAAACGAAGAACACCAGCGAAGCTAAATAACGTTAAGGAAGAGACACAGAACCGGTAGAGGTATGGATGGTCCTGCTCGGTACCCTCAGTCACGGCTCTGTGTATCGACGGGGAGTTTGAGGCCTCAGAAACTTCTTTTCTCTCTCTGGTGTCCCCCCCCCCCCGGTGTCAGAGCCCAAGTGGCTGAAACAAGGCAATGAATTTATCACAAGTGAGCAATGCAATTACCTCGGGGGTGGGGGGGCCATGTGACGGAGATCAATATGACACAAAGCAGTCAGCCATTGACTCTCATCCATGACAGAGTGTGCCGGTGTCTCCCCATAGAAAGGACTGGATCATTGGACCTTTATTTGATTTACTGTTTGGTCACTGCAGCATTAGAAAGGAGCCATTGTTTTACAAGAAGGGGAAGACGTGAATGGAGCGCTGAAGTCTCACCTGTACAGAGGAAGCCGAGTCAGAGCACCGGGCCTTATCAGCTCCTCTACAGAAGTCCCCTGATGCTTTGGACGGGTCTGACCAGCAGGGGGCCCCAGTGAACCGGGTAGCACCCTGGAGAAGCGTCCATCTCCCTCTTACCTCCGAGGGATTAAACTGGAGCCTCGTAGCGTCTGACCCGGCCAGAACCGCGGTCCGCTCTATCGGCACCTCGCTACAGAAACTCCACTAGAGATACAAACAGCTTATAGCCTGCTGCAACTCCATTAAAACAAGTCTATGACGAGGTAATCAATTAAGATATAAGGCTGTGTGGCTCATGTTGGGTGTGTAATGATTGTAAAACGGGTAGGAGGCGACGCGGAGCAGTTAGAAGAGGAAGAGACAGGAAGCAGTTAAGGCGTGGGAGAGGGAGAAGAGAGAGTACCTCAGGAAGCATCGGAGCAGGACTCCACACGGTGGAGGAATCAGTGGGATAAAGAGACGGGGGAAGAAGCTGGGGAGTAATAGATTTGAGCTGCTTGGCCACTCTTCCCACACAGCCGCGCTCCCAGCTCTGTGTTTTCTGTTTTAATGGGGGGGGGAAAGGGTGAAGTCAGCAAAAACAAAATGCCGCCATTAAATCATCTCCCCGGATCCGGTGTCAGAGCAGTAATGGGAAACGCACTCATCATCGGAAAGGTTACTGCTTTCCAGAACCCCCCCCCTCCCCGCTAGCTCTTCTCTCTTCTCCTCCCCCCGCCGGTCTCATCCCGACCAGGAACCAGCTGCAGCCGAGCCCGTCTCTGGTTCTGCCGGGTGCCGTTCGGTCCCCGGAGACCCCCCCGGGTCGAGGATGAGGGATCGGAGCGGGCACAGTTCACCACGGTGAGGTGGTTCCATCTCACGGAGAGACGCCACGTTACAAACCAACATGTCTCTTTCTGTCGTCTCCCACAAACGCTTAGAGAACAAAGGCTGAGCGGAACTAAGGAAACAATATTAGATATTATTTATTCTTTTGGGTCAATAATACGATAATCAGAGCACGGAAATTGTTTTTGCTAAGGTTATTTTTCCGCTGCGAGATCGTATTTTTGAGGCGCTCAGGATGCATGAAAACTCACGAAAACCATCAGAACCGGAGAAAATTGCAAAGCAATGTAGTGATTGGGCTCGGGCGTCGCCAGCGGGCTCCATAGCGCCCCCTAATGCGTGGGGGCACCCCCTCTCCAGCATCGTCCACACTGAGAATGTCAGCACAGCAGTTACCTCTTGTTCTTATTTTGGCGTCCGTGTTACCGGGTTAGAGCAGCTACACTGCCCGCCCTCGGCTGCGTATCGCTTATTTTTACCGCGAGCCGCGCGGTTCACAGCAACAACCGACAGTGAAGGTGATCTATTGACTGTATATTAACATCATACAAGCTACATTACTACAGTTTACATCTCTATCGGTAGAAAATGACACGGAGATGAAAAAAAGTAAAGACTTATTTTTAAATCATCACTTCCTGCTTTCATTTCAAAATAAAAGCCCTCAAGCGTTTGTTTTTTTCTGTGGACAGAATTCCTTCATTTGTTAACACGAGGCTTTTATTCTGAAATATGTGCAGGTCAGTGTTGTAGAACATGCAGTGACTTGCAGAGCTCCATGAATGAATATAGTACGGAGTTTTAATGGTGGATTATTACTATTATTTACTAATTACCACACGTTTCTGAACCTTTCTCTGTCTACAATAAGTATAAATGACATTTATAATGAAATGAAACGGCCATTATGAAAGGAGAACTCTATGTAGAAAGAAAGGGCTGGCAGCAGAATGTTCTATGTTCTGCGTGCTGATGCTGATTTGATGATGAAGATCTCTGTTAGAGCAGATCTGTTGTCTGATTCTTGCCTCGGTTAGATTTTGTTAAGTTTTTAGTATATGCGTTCCGTACACCCCCCCCCCCCATCTGCAGACAAAGAGCCTTGTGTTGTAGTCTCATAGCTGGTCTATGTGTTGACAGCTCTATGGTCTCAGGCTCTCTCTTTTCAGACCAATAAAGCCGATGAATTGAACTGACTGCAGTGAGAAAATCTCAGTTCTAGCCTGCACTGTTCTATCCCCCCCCACCCACCCACCCAACAAGAAGGCCACTTCCCAGGTGATAAATCACAGATGACAGAGGGCATTACACGCACAAACGGACTGCCGCTGCCGCGACTTTAGAACAATTAATTAGCCGGCTGACACTCATTTATCACTGCAGCAATAAGGTGAAAAAGTCAAGAGTTTATTAAAGCTCCGCTTAATTGTCAGGAGCTGCAGGCCAGAGGCCGACACGTCACATACACAACAGCAGCAACGTTCACATTCTTACTTCATACAGTATCACAGTAATACAGAACACAGGTAATCAGAAATATTCCCCTAAAAGCATCACGAGGCTGTAAACAAAGGTTTGGCAATCAAAAGAAAATATCACAAATCAGAGTTCAACTCTGTTCACAACACGAGCGTATGATGATATAGAATAATAATCAAGTATGTAGGCACAAAAATGTATGTTTGGCCTCTTCAATAAATACTGTACACGTCGTCACACCATGGAGCTACCTGGCATTCAGCTTCTACTACCTGGCATTCAGCTTCTACTACCTGGCATTCAGCTTCTATAAGACCACATCACGCATGTTCAGCTTTTAAATTACTGTACAGATCTGGATAAATACATAGAGCCATGCATTATAGAAGTGACATGCAGTCTTTGAGACAGACTGAGTGTGAATGATGATGAAGGACTGGTCTGGAGTCAGCATGTCAGTCTGCACTGAGACCGGGTCTCTAAAGACCAACCCAGTGGCCCCACTGCAGGGGTCTGACTGCTCTAACAGCATGCATATAGGGCCCTGTACGGGCTACAGAGGGGAACACCAGGGCACCATGTGACACTTGTCATGAAGGCCTGACAGAGCAGCGAGCAGCTGTTGTTTTGACAGCGCTGACTACGGGCCACCGGGGACACCGAGACAAAGCTGGGCTTCTTTCTGAGGACGTGTCAGTTTAACTGGCACTTGGAGATATAACGGAGACGGAGGAAGACTTCTAGAAATGCCAGAAAGACACTAAAGACTAATATTTAAGTGCTATATCACCACTAACTACACTAGTTTGTTTCTACTACAGAAGCTTTATAGCAGCGATCACTGACTGACTGCTACACACCAGAGACAGATGACTCTTCTATACACAACACAGACTTCTCTTCTACGTCTGAGAAAACACAACACAACACTCAAGTCAGTCATTAACCAAACTCACACTGAAGGGCTCAGGGTGACCTCGATCAATAACACTGATTGGTACTGATGAGACGTCGAACGGGGAAGAGATCTAAAATATATATCACATACATGTTGGATGCACCTAAAGCGGGGGTCAGCAACCTGCGTCTCTTCAGCCCCTCTAACCTGTTTTATTCATCATGGTTGTAGGTCTATGGTACGACGGTACGGTATGGTACGGTATGTTACTGTACGGTACGTTACTGTACGGTATGGTACGGTACGTTACCGTACGGTACGTTACTGTATGTTACGTTACTGTACGTTACTGTACAGTACGTTACTGTACGTTACGGTACGTTACTGTACGGTACGTTACTGTACGGTACGTTACTGTACGGTACGTTACTGTACGTTACGGTACGTTACTGTACGGTACGGTACGTTACTGTATGGTACAGTACGTTACTGTACGGTACGTTACTGTACTGTACGGGAGTTATTTTACGTCTTATTTTTTTTTTTCTCGTAACGTTATGAATGTAAATCTCAGATGTGTTTTCCCTCAGTGTGGTCCTAATACTCCGTAGTACATTGTCTCTTTGTCCCTCACTGCTTTAGACTGATATACTATATACTTAGACTATAAACTAGGTTTCCTTCATCATGAGGTTCAGAGATGTTTTGCGGCTCAGGACGGAGTGCTTTAATTTTTTTTGTCCAAAAAATGTCTCTTTTGATAGTAAAGGTTGCTGACCCCTGCCCTATGCTAACTTCCTGTTAGCCCTATGCTAACTTCCTGTTAGCCCTACATGCTAACTTGAAAGGGGATAAAATAATTCAATCTCTTCTAGACGTTATGTTATCGGACCGGACTGATCAAATTCTGACAGTGAAACAAGTCTTTTCACTCAAAACCTATTTATCCAGCGTTTAACAGGACGGAGTCTACGACGGCCGAGTCTACGACGGCCGAGTCTACGACAGCCGAGTCTACGACGTCAGCACAAGTTAACCAACGTGAGTCCAGTCCTGCAACACGCACTGATCACTTCATGGATTGTTTGAGGGCCCACAGACGGCCAGTTCACCGCCTGGCTGTGGTGAGGAAGGGATGGAACTAGGGACGCTAATTTTGAAAAATGTTCTTAACTGATAACCGACCCTTGTTGACCGATTATTAATCGTTAACCCACAAGATTTTTGCCTCGCATGCAGCGGTGTATGAGCACAACAGACAACTGAGTCTCCAGTTCACCGTCCGGGAGCGTTAACTCAGCAGCTACGATGCTGCGTGTAGTGTCGCGGACATGCAGCCACTTTCCCAGTAAAAGTCTCCACCGCACATTTAGTTTAGTTTAGCAGGTTGTCAGCTGTGTGTCTGCCCGGCGGAACTTTAGTGAGTGTCCAACAAACAGTGTGTGTGTTTGTGCTACGTTAGCAGCTCTAGCATTGCCGGAGGCTTCGTGCTCGCCGCCACACGTAGTCTGAGTAACTTTAGCGAGTGTCCAACAGACCGTGTGTGTGTGTTGGTGGTGAGTGTGAGGTTGTTGGTGGCGTTCTAGTTGTGAACGTAGGTGTAGCAGTGTGTGTTCAGTTTATTTGTTGGTGAATAAATGCTATGAAACTACAACTCCTCCGCTCAAGAGAGCCGGAGAGACCGGAGCTGACTTCCTGTATCCTGCAACTCCGGCTCTGCCTCTTAAGGTGGACTGTTAAGGTGGACCAGCTTTTCTCCTTAAAGAGACGAGCCGCTCAGCTTTTGAGTTAATTATTAACATTTCTTTTAACCGTTTTAACCGATAGCGTTAATCGGTTAAAATGCCGAATGTGGGTTAACAGTTAAACGGTTAACTATGAACATCCCTAGTTGTGACTGGTGACTGACTGGGAGAACCCCTGATGCTCGGTGCTGATGGAGGGTTAGAGGACGGGTTGTGTGATTTCAGGTTGCCCAAAAAATCCTGAACATATAAATCATGACAAACGGTCAAACTGTACAATTCAGTACTGTCTAGTGCAGCACTTCTTCTCTAACATGTATAATATCTACTTTACCCAGACTTTAAGATCTTCTGATGAAATGAGCTCTTTAGAAAACATCTTCAGTGGGGAAAAGGAAACACGTCACATGTCCCGGTCTCTTTAAAGACACCGATGACTCAACGTCTTACACATTCAATCTGAATCAGTCTCCTCCTGGCTGGATGGTAAACTCTTAGTGTTTAATGCTCTCTAATAGCACCAGAGAGGTGTTGTGGTTATTTGCCAGTTTAATACATGAATAATATAAATACAGATGTTGTTCTTACTTGCAGATGCAGCAAACAGCTGCATAGAAGCAACTTGAGCCACGATCGGTCACAAAAACAGAATCAACCAAGTTACTCGTAGTGTGTGAAAGACGTTAAAGAGTCCAACAAAACATATGGACTCCATGTTTTGGGTTCAGACAGTTCCGCTCGTTGGACATGTTGTTGGTCCAGTTTGGATCAGAGGTGGCGGCCGGGCGGCGGCGGCGTGACGGTCTTGAGCGCCATTCTTCAAACACTTCAATTTGCCTCTCTCTCTGTCTCTAAGCCAACGGTCATCTGTCCCCAGTTTCTATGGGAGGTGAGGAGGCTGCCCCGGCTCTCACAACCTGTGCAATGCAAAGATAGAAAGAGTCAGGGCAGCACACCTCACACACCCCCGACCAGTAACCCAGCAACCCTCACACCCCCGACCAGCAACCCAGCAACCCTCACACCCCCGACCAGCAACCCAGCAACCCTCACACCTCAAACGCTGCCTCACGAGGATGACAGATGAAACACTAACAGCTCTGTCTGTCGTCCGTCTCCATGACGATGCTCTCTCTACTCCGTGGACGTTCTGTAGTAACAGGACGTACCGTAGTAACAGGACGTACCGTAGTAACAGGACGTTCTGTAGTAACAGGACGTACCGTAGTAACAGGACGTACCGTAGTAACAGGACTTTCTGTAGTAACAGGACGTACCGTAGTAACAGGACGTTCCGTAGTAACAGGACGTACCGTAGTAACAGGACGTTCTGTAGTAACAGGACGTACCGTAGTAACAGGACGTACCGTAGTAACAGGACTTTCTGTAGTAACAGGACGTACCGTAGTAACAGGACGTACCGTAGTAACAGGACGTACCGTAGTAACAGGACGTTCCGTAGTAACAGGACGTTCCGTAGTAACAGGACGTTCCGTAGTAACAGGACGTACCGTAGTAACAGGATGTTCCGTAGTAACAGGACGTACCGTAGTAACAGGACGTACCGTAGTAACAGGACGTACCGTAGTAACAGGACGTACCGTAGTAACAGGACGTACCGTAGTAACAGGACGTACCGTAGTAACAGGACGTACCGTAGTAACAGGACATACTGTAGTAACAGGACGTACCGTAGTAACAGGACGTACCGTAGTAACAGGACATACTGTAGTAACAGGACGTACCGTAGTAACAGGACGTACCGTAGTAACAGGACGTACCGTAGTAACAGGACATACCGTAGTAACAGGACGTACCGTAGTAACAGGACATACTGTAGTAACAGGACGTACCGTAGTAACAGGACGTACCGTAGTAACAGGACATACCGTAGTAACAGGACGTACCGTAGTAACAGGACGTACCGTAGTAACAGGACGTTCCGTAGTAACAGGACGTTCCGTAGTAACAGGACGTTCCGTAGTAACAGGACGTACCGTAGTAACAGGATGTTCCGTAGTAACAGGACGTACCGTAGTAACAGGACGTACCGTAGTAACAGGACGTACCGTAGTAGCAGGACGTACCGTAGTAGCAGGACGTACCGTAGTAACAGGACGTACCGTAGTAACAGGACGTACCGTAGTAACAGGACGTACCGTAGTAACAGGACGTACCGTAGTAACAGGACGTTCCGTAGTAACAGGACGTTCCGTAGTAACAGGACGTTCCGTAGTAACAGGACGTACCGTAGTAACAGGACGTTCCGTAGTAACAGGACGTACCGTAGTAACAGGACGTACCGTAGTAACAGGACGTACCGTAGTAACAGGACGTTCCGTAGTAACAGGACGTACCGTAGTAGCAGGACGTACCGTAGTAACAGGACGTACCGTAGTAACAGGACGTACCGTAGTAACAGGACGTACCGTAGTAACAGGACGTACCGTAGTAGCAGGACGTACCGTAGTAACAGGACGTTCCGTAGTAACAGGACGTACCGTAGTAACAGGACGTACCGTAGTAACAGGACGTTCCGTAGTAACAGGACGTACCGTAGTAACAGGACGTACCGTAGTAACAGGACGTACCGTAGTAACAGGACGTTCCGTAGTAACAGGACGTTCCGTAGTAACAGGACGTACCGTAGTAACAGGACGTACCGTAGTAACAGGACGTTCCGTAGTAACAGGACGTTCCGTAGTAACAGGACGTCACTACAGACACTAGATTCTATTCTACATCGGCTGTTTCTCCATGCTTCTGCTCTACACACACTGCGCTGTGAATGGGTGCAAAAGAAGATTCATTCTTGAATAACAGCCTCAAAGAGTCTCAGATAATGAGCATGCACGGACAAATAGCGGGTATAAATATTGGGGGGGTGAAATGACCTACCTCACATCATCACGTCATACTCACCACTCTGCTTCTCTGACCTTCTCCTTTTAACAGGAAAACATTTAGATCAGAATTCAAAGTGCTTCTGCTTTCCTACTTTACATCACTGTTGAGGGATCAAAAAAACCTTTTCATCAACTGGTCCGTTGTTTGGTTCATTTCTTTTCTTATTTTATCAAGTAGATTTTTTATTTTCCATCAATTACGTTGTTTGCCGTTTTTATGTTTAGTCTACTTTCTTTTATTGTAAAATACTCTGTGCTGCTTTTCTTGAATGAAAGGTGCTATACAAATAGTGTATTATTATTATTATTAATAATAAGGAAAATGTTCTCTATTTTCTGACATTTATTATTTTCATTATTATTATTATCATTATTAATAATGATACTAATAATAACTCTTTCTATCTTTTCTATATTGTTAATAATAATAATTCCTTATTATTATTCTTATTAATAATAAGGAAATGTTCTCTATTTTCTAACATTTATTATTATTATTATTATTATTATTAATAATAATAATAATAATAATAATAATAATAATAATAATAATAATAATAATAATAATAATAATAATAATAAATGTTAGAAAATAGAGAATATTTTCCAAGGGCCCAGAGTCAGATCTTCACAAAATGACTTCAATGATTACTATTACTATTACTACTACATTACTATTAGTATACCATATAATGATTAGAACGTTCTGCTGATGGACTGTTTAAACTCCTTTATGTCCTTTAAACTGCTGGAATGTGAAACATCTGTGTGGGAGCTGCTGAGTTTCATCAGACAGAACGCAGTAGAAGCAGATGGACTGAAGTAGTGAGTGACGGAGTATCTGTGGTGAGGACGGCAGCACTCTGCTGCTGGTGGAATGGAACTACTGCTGCAAAATGTACATTAGTCTGTATTAATGTAGACGACGGAGGAAGACGGAGGAAGGGTTGAGTCGGAGCAGATAAGGAATCAAAATGATCCAACATGTTTTAAAAGAAGAAGAAGACGAAGAAGCTGGTCTTTAATACGAGCCTCCTGACGCTGTTAGAGAACATACAGGTGAGCTGTTCTTAAGGTAGAATGGAGAGAAGAAGTGTTGGAGTTCTGTTTCAACTGAACACAAGTCCTAACAGAGACAGTGTGAAATGCATGAAGGGACGTTTCCTAAGAGCTTCATCAGGTGACGTGTCCTGATGCGTCCTGACGAGCCGCCTGCTGCGATCTGCTTTCTTATTTTCTACCAGAATTCCAACGTCAAAGAAGAAAAGAACCGTGCTTATTATCGGGCGGACACCTGAAACCACCTGAAATCACCTGAAACCCCCAGAAAGGAGCCGGCTAAATTGTGCTATTCATTAGTCCTTAATGAACTGTGCAAATGTCTGTGGCAGGTCAATACAGGGGGCCGATAGAGGAGCCCCCACCACCACCACCACCACCACCACCACCACCACCATGCTGCAGAGCCTAATGAAGACTGAACTTTAATCATCAGGAGGATACGACCGCCTCACGAGACCACACACACTCCCTCACCTCACGAGACACCACACCCACACACACACACACACACACACACACACACACACCTCACGAGACACCACACCCACACACACACACACACACACACACACACACACACACACACACCTCACGAGACACCACACCCACACACACACACACACACACACACACACACACACACACACCTCACGAGACACCACACCCACACACACACACACACACACACACACACACACCTCACGAGACACCACACCCACACACACACACGCACACACACACACACACGCACACACACACACACACACACACCTCACGAGACACCACACCCACCCACACACACACACACCCACACACACACACACACACACACACACACACACACACACACCTCACGAGACACCACACACACACACACACACACACACACACACACACACACACACACACACACACACACACACACACACACACACTGCCTCACCTCACAAGGTTCTCGTTGTCCCCCGGTCCTCTGCAGGTCGTGCACTCCGTCCTCGTGTCGTCAGCTTTGGGTTTCTTCTGCATTGCAGACTGGCGTTGTCGGCGTTCCCGTGGCAGCGGTTCCTATGGAAACACGGATGATTAGAATCCAGAGCTGGACGGGACACTGCTGGGGGACGGGATGGAAGAAGGGGGATGAGAGAGAGAGAGACGGGGACACACCGGAGAGAGACGGGGGGACACACCAGAGAGAGAGACGGGGACACACCGGAGAGAGACGGGGGGACACACCAGAGAGAGAGACGGGGACACACCAGAGAGAGACACGGGGGGACACACCGGAGAGAGAGACGGGGACACACCGGAGAGAGAGACGAGGACACACCAGAGAGAGAGACGAGGACACACCAGAGAGAGAGACGGGGACACACCAGAGAGAGACACGGGGGGACACACCGGAGAGAGAGACGGGGACACACCAGAGAGAGAGACGGGGACACACCGGAGAGAGAGACGGGGACACACCAGAGAGAGAGACGGGGACACA
Source organism: Sebastes fasciatus (assembly GCF_043250625.1). Taxonomy (NCBI): domain Eukaryota; kingdom Metazoa; phylum Chordata; class Actinopteri; order Perciformes; family Sebastidae; genus Sebastes; species Sebastes fasciatus. The sequence goes on from NC_133811.1 coordinate 32,783,160, forward strand.
CCGGAGAGAGAGACGAGGACACACCAGAGAGAGAGACGAGGACACACCAGAGAGAGAGACGGGGACACACCAGAGAGAGAGACGGGGACACACCAGAGAGAGAGACGGGGACACACCAGAGAGAGACACGGGGGGACACACCGGAGAGAGAGACGGGGACACACCAGAGAGAGAGACGGGGACACACCGGAGAGAGAGACGGGGACACACCAGAGAGAGACACGGGGGGACACACCGGAGAGAGAGACGGGGACACACCAGAGAGAGAGACGGGGACACACCAGAGAGAGACACGGGGGGACACACCGGAGAGAGAGACGGGGACACACCAGAGAGAGAGACGGGGACACACCGGAGAGAGAGACGGGGACACACCAGAGAGAGAGACGGGGACACACCGGAGAGAGAGACGAGGACACACCAGAGAGAGAGACGAGGACACACCAGAGAGAGAGACGGGGACACACCAGAGAGAGACACGGGGGGACACACCGGAGAGAGAGACGGGGACACACCAGAGAGAGAGACGGGGACACACCGGAGAGAGAGACGGGGACACACCGGAGAGAGAGACGAGGACACACCAGAGAGAGAGACGAGGACACACCAGAGAGAGAGACGGGGACACACCAGAGAGAGACACGGGGGGACACACCGGAGAGAGAGACGGGGACACACCAGAGAGAGAGACGGGGACACACCGGAGAGAGAGACGAGGACACACCAGAGAGAGAGACGAGGACACACCAGAGAGAGAGACGGGGACACACCAGAGAGAGAGACGGGGACACACCAGAGAGAGAGACGGGGACACACCAGAGAGAGACACGGGGGGACAAACCGGAGAGAGAGACGGGGACACACCAGAGAGAGAGACGGGGACACACCGGAGAGAGAGACGGGGACACACCAGAGAGAGACACGGGGGGACACACCGGAGAGAGAGACGGGGACACACCAGAGAGAGAGACGGGGACACACCGGAGAGAGAGACGGGGACACACCAGAGAGAGAGACGGGGACACACCGGAGAGAGAGACGGGGACACACCAGAGAGAGAGACGGGGACACACCGGAGAGAGAGACGAGGACACACCAGAGAGAGAGACGAGGACACACCAGAGAGAGAGACGGGGACACACCAGAGAGAGAGACGGGGACACACCGGAGAGAGAGACGAGGACACACCAGAGAGAGAGACGAGGACACACCAGAGAGAGAGACGAGGACACACCAGAGAGAGAGACGGGGACACACCAGAGAGAGAGACGGGGACACACCGGAGAGAGAGACGGGGACACACCAGAGAGAGACACGGGGGGGGACACCGGAGAGAGAGACGGGGACACACCAGAGAGAGAGACGGGGACACACCGGAGAGAGAGACGAGGACACACCAGAGAGAGAGACGAGGACACACCAGAGAGAGAGACGGGGACACACCAGAGAGAGACACGGGGACACACCAGAGAGAGAGACGGGGACACACCAGAGAGAGAGACGAGGACACACCAGAGAGAGAGACGGGGACACACCAGAGAGAGAGACGGGGACACACCAGAGAGAGAGACGGGGACACACCAGAGAGAGACACGGGGGGACACACCGGAGAGAGACGGGGACACACCAGAGAGAGAGACGGGGACACACCGGAGAGAGAGACGGGGACACACCAGAGAGAGACACGGGGACACACCGGAGAGAGAGACGGGGACACACCAGAGAGAGAGACGGGGACACACCGGAGAGAGAGACGGGGACACACCAGAGAGAGAGACGGGGACACACCGGAGAGAGAGACGAGGACACACCAGAGAGAGAGACGAGGACACACCAGAGAGAGAGACGGGGACACACCAGAGAGAGACACGGGGGGACACACCGGAGAGAGAGACGAGGACACACCAGAGAGAGAGACGGGGACACACCAGAGAGAGAGACGGGGACACACCAGAGAGAGACACGGGGGGACACACCGGAGAGAGAGACGGGGACACACCGGAGAGAGAGACGAGGACACACCAGAGAGAGAGACGGGGACACACCAGAGAGAGACGGGGACACACCGGAGAGAGAGACGAGGACACACCAGAGAGAGAGACGGGGACACACCGGAGAGAGAGACGGGGACACACCGGAGAGAGAGACGAGGACACACCGGAGAGAGAGACGGGGACACACCGGAGAGAGAGACGGGGACACATCGGAGAGAGAGACGGGGACACACCGGAGAGAGACGGGGACACACCAGAGAGAGAGACGGGGACACACCGGAGAGAGAGACGGGGACACACCGGAGAGAGAGACGAGGACACACCAGAGAGAGAGACGGGGACACACCGGAGAGAGAGGAGGACACACCGGAGAGAGAGACGGGGACACACCGGAGAGAGAGACGGGGACACACCGGAGAGAGAGACGAGGACACACCAGAGAGAGAGACGGGGACACACCGGAGAGAGAGACGGGGACACACCGGAGAGAGACGGGGACACACCGGAGAGAGACGAGGACACACCAGAGAGAGAGACGGGGACACACCGGAGAGAGAGACGGGGACACACCGGAGAGAGACGGGGGGACACCGGAGAGAGAGACGGGGACACACCGGAGAGAGAGACGGGGACACACCGGAGAGAGAGACGAGGACACACCAGAGAGAGAGACGGGGACACACCGGAGAGAGAGACGGGGACACACCAGAGAGAGAGACGGGGACACACCGGAGAGAGACGGGGGGACACCGGAGAGAGAGACGGGGACACACCGGAGAGAGAGACGGGGACACACCAGAGAGAGAGACGGGGACACATCAGAGAGAGAGACGGGGACACACCAGAGAGAGACACGGGGGGACACACCGGAGAGAGAGACGGGGACACACCAGAGAGAGAGACGGGGACACACCGGAGAGAGAGACGGGGACACACCAGAGAGAGAGACGGGGACACACCGGAGAGAGAGACGGGGACACACCAGAGAGAGAGACGGGGACACACCGGAGAGAGAGACGAGGACACACCAGAGAGAGAGACGAGGACACACCAGAGAGAGAGACGGGGACACACCGGAGAGAGAGACGGGGACACACCAGAGAGAGAGACGGGGACACACCGGAGAGAGAGACGGGGACACACCAGAGAGAGACACGGGGGGACACACCGGAGAGAGAGACGGGGACACACCAGAGAGAGAGACGGGGACACACCGGAGAGAGAGACGAGGACACACCAGAGAGAGAGACGAGGACACACCAGAGAGAGAGACGGGGACACACCAGAGAGAGACACGGGGACACACCAGAGAGAGAGACGGGGACACACCAGAGAGAGAGACGGGGACACACCAGAGAGAGAGACGAGGACACACCAGAGAGAGAGACGGGGACACACCAGAGAGAGAGACGGGGACACACCAGAGAGAGAGACGGGGACACACCAGAGAGAGAGACGGGGACACACCAGAGAGAGACACGGGGGGACACACCGGAGAGAGACGGGGACACACCAGAGAGAGAGACGGGGACACACCGGAGAGAGAGACGGGGACACACCAGAGAGAGACACGGGGACACACCGGAGAGAGAGACGGGGACACACCAGAGAGAGAGACGGGGACACACCGGAGAGAGAGACGGGGACACACCAGAGAGAGAGACGGGGACACACCGGAGAGAGAGACGAGGACACACCAGAGAGAGAGACGAGGACACACCAGAGAGAGAGACGGGGACACACCAGAGAGAGACACGGGGGGACACACCGGAGAGAGAGACGGGGACACACCGGAGAGAGAGACGAGGACACACCAGAGAGAGAGACGGGGACACACCAGAGAGAGACGGGGACACACCGGAGAGAGAGACGAGGACACACCAGAGAGAGAGACGGGGACACACCGGAGAGAGAGACGGGGACACACCGGAGAGAGAGACGAGGACACACCGGAGAGAGAGACGGGGACACACCGGAGAGAGAGACGGGGACACATCGGAGAGAGAGACGGGGACACACCGGAGAGAGACGGGGACACACCGGAGAGAGACGAGGACACACCAGAGAGAGAGACGGGGACACACCGGAGAGAGAGACGGGGACACACCGGAGAGAGAGACGGGGACACACCAGAGAGAGAGACGGGGACACACCGGAGAGAGAGACGGGGACACACCGGAGAGAGAGACGGGGACACACCGGAGAGAGAGACGAGGACACACCGGAGAGAGAGACGGGGACACACCGGAGAGAGAGACGGGGACACACCGGAGAGAGAGACGAGGACACACCGGAGAGAGAGACGGGGACACACCGGAGAGAGAGACGGGGACACACCGGAGAGAGACGGGGACACACCGGAGAGAGACGAGGACACACCAGAGAGAGAGACGGGGACACACCGGAGAGAGAGACGGGGACACACCGGAGAGAGACGGGGGGACACCGGAGAGAGAGACGGGGACACACCGGAGAGAGAGACGGGGACACACCGGAGAGAGAGACGAGGACACACCAGAGAGAGAGACGGGGACACACCGGAGAGAGAGACGGGGACACACCAGAGAGAGAGACGGGGACACACCGGAGAGAGACGGGGGACACCGGAGAGAGAGACGGGGACACACCGGAGAGAGAGACGGGGACACACCAGAGAGAGAGACGGGGACACACCGGAGAGAGAGACGGGGACACACCAGAGAGAGACGGGGACACACCGGAGAGAGAGACGGGGACACACCAGAGAGAGAGACGGGGACACACCAGAGAGAGAGACGGGGACACACCAGAGAGAGAGACGGGGACACACCAGAGAGAGAGACGAGGACACACCAGAGAGAGAGACGGGGACACACCGGAGAGAGAGACGAGGACACACCAGAGAGAGAGACGGGGACACACCAGAGAGAGAGACGGGGACACACCGGAGAGAGAGACGGGGACACACCGGAGAGAGAGACGGGGACACACCAGAGAGAGAGACGGGGACACACCAGAGAGAGAGACGGGGACACACCGGAGAGAGAGACGGGGACACACCAGAGAGAGAGACGGGGACACACCAGAGAGAGAGACGGGGGGACACACCGGAGAGAGAGACGAGGACACACCAGAGAGAGAGACGGGGACACACCAGAGAGAGAGACGGGGACACACCAGAGAGAGAGACGGGGACACACCAGAGAGAGAGACGGGGACACACCAGAGAGAGAGACGGGGACACACCAGAGAGAGAGACGGGGACACACCAGAGAGAGAGACGAGGACACACCAGAGAGAGAGACGGGGACACACCAGAGAGAGAGACGGGGACACACCAGAGAGAGAGACGGGGACACACCGGAGAGAGAGACGGGGACACACCAGAGAGAGAGACGGGGACACACCAGAGAGAGAGACGAGGACACACCAGAGAGAGAGACGGGGGGACACCGGAGAGAGAGACGAGGACACACCAGAGAGAGAGACGAGGACACACCAGAGAGAGAGACGGGGGGACACCGGAGCAGGATGTCTCCCCCCCACAGCTCTGTTAGGATCCTGTTAGGATCAGACCGACGTGGATCCTTCCCAGCTGGTGTGAAACAGGTTGGATGTGATTAGAGCAGCTGATTGTTCTGAAGGTGGACGTTTTTGTTTATATATAAAAGAAAGAATTACAGCTGTAGCAGTGTTGAACGGGCCCTCGGCCCTTAGTGCACGTCAGAGGTACCGCTGCCATGCATTTCCATGAAAGTCAGACACTGCACTCAACAGTTAGAGAGAATGTTCTGCATGGAGCTAAAGACTCTTATTAAACATGTCGAGTTTGGGGCAGATTGGACAATCTATAGTCAATTTACAACAGACTAAATCCAGTCTGAGTCCAGTCTAAATCCAGTCTAAATCCAGTCTAAGCTAGACTAAACACCTGCTGGCTCCAGCTAACACTAGCTGATGGTTGAAAGAGTAAACTGATGGATGACAGCACATTTGATATTAGATCTGACTTCTGTAACACTAAATGATAATTACATTAATCAAAATGAATAAAAGATGAACACATGAATCAAAGATGATGAAGTGATGAGTGTCCTGGTGACTGACTGAAATATCCTTTAATCCATTTATTACCATGAAGTTGTTAATAAATTCATCAGTTCATAGTTTATTCTCCCGGCAGGTCAAGCCTCCGACCGTCCGAATGAATGATGGATATAATCCATACTGAGGGTTAGCGTGTAACGTCAGGGGGAGATGGAATCCATTCACTCATATGGGATTTTAATAAACTGTCAATAAATTGATCCAGGACAAATAAACCTGGATTACTGAAGTTAATATCAGTGAACGAGCCGAGCTGAACCGGTTCATAAAGAACCTCAAGAAGTTATTAGAACAACAAACCTCAGTTTTATCTTCTCTGTCTTCACCGATGGGAACTCTCTTCCTCTTCTGTCCTCTGGTTCTCTGCAAGACACAAACACGGGACTCAAAAACACAAACACACAGCAGGTCTTAAAGGTGCAGTACGCAGGATCGGGAGCATTTCTATCGCTTCCGTGATGATGATTATCAGCTGTAGCTAATAACCAGTGGGGCACGCTCACGTGCACTAAAAGGCACACGCGGTCGGCCCGGCGATGTCAACAAAGCACAGAGAAGCTCTGATTACAACAGAGAGGGAGAGACTTCAATCTCTGCTCAGGTAGATATTACTCCTCTATATCTTTCAACAGTTGATGATGTAATAATTCTCTGGATATCGTATAGAGAACCTTTAAGTTTAAAAACCAAACCTAGATCTTTGTGTAGACCGTTTCAATGGAGTTGCTAGGCAACAGCTTGGACCCATATTTACTTCCTGTCTGCTACACTGCAACAGGAAATAAACTGGGACACATATTAAGCTTCTGATTATTCTCAGTAAATTACAAATCCACAAGCTGCAAAAGCGGTGGGCCTCAGAGCACCACCTAGTGGGCCGTGGAGGACCTGCCAAATGGTTAGATTAACCTCTTCATAATCTGACGGCCGTTATTCTATCTTTCAGAGGTTGTAGCAGGCTCAGTTTTAAAGCTACCGGTATCATAGGAAACTCAGAAACCTAAAGAATCCATTGGTCCCAACCATGTCTTGCCATCTTGTCGGGAAGGAGACTAAATAACGCTCCAAATATACACAACATTTTGGCGAAGAAAAACTGGCATAGCCATTTTCAGACGGGTCTCTTGACCCCTGACCTCAAGATATGTGAATGAAAATGCGTTCAATGGGTACCCACGAGTCTCCCCTTTACAGACATACATGTCTCGGATGCAGTGACACAAAGTTCAGTGTTTTTTGAGACGAAAAAATGTTGTTGAAGCCCAGTTTGTAATTTATTTGGAAAGGTGGTCCTCGGAAATGTTTTTAACAATCAGAAGTGGGCCTCAGGATACAGAAGGATGAGAACCCCTGACCTAACTGACCAGCTAACCCCCTCCTCAGCTCCTCCACTGAAACATGACTGCTGAACACGCTGGGACAGCGATCACATGGTCTCTGAACACGCCGGGACAGCGATCACATGGTCTCTGAACACGCCGGGACAGCGATCACATGGTCTCTGAACACGCCGGGACAGCGATCACATGGTCTCTGAACACGCCGGGACAGCGATCACATGGTCTCTGAACACGCCGGGACAGCGATCACATGGTCTCTGAACACGCCGGGACAGCGATCACATGGTCTCTGTGGAGGCTAAACAACGCTGGACCGACGTCTAGCAACACCCCGTCTCCTCCGCCGGTCTGAAGTGTGCTTCCTCCTCTCAGCAGCAGACTGAACGGAGCATGAAAGCAAATGAAAATCAAACATCCCCTTCTTGTTGCTAGCAGGGAGAGCGTTGGAGCTGCTGGGGGGGGGGGGGGGTTAAAAGGGGAAGAAAAATCGACAACATATTTAAACAGATTGTGAAAACAATCCCATCTGTCCTCTTTGGCTCGCCACCACGTCGCCAGATGGAGCACTTATCATTAAGAATGCTAACTGCAAAGAACGCTGCCAGTTGGCTCCGACAGACCTTCACTAGTTCTCCTGCGACTGCTCCCCCAAACAAAAGGCCGTCTGACGGTGGTCACTTATTCTGCGTTAAAGTGGCGTCTGTAGAGTAACGTATAGCACGAGGCCGGGGAGAGAGAGAGGGCGGGCTGCGGTCCGGCAGCCGGTTCAGCTGAAACACGCTCAGCCACACGGCTCGGCTAATCTCAGCCTCTGCTCAGCCTCTGCTCAGCCTCTGCTCAGGCTCTGCTCAGGCTCTGCTCAGCCTCTGCTCAGGCTCTGCTCAGCCTCTGCTTAGCCTCTGCTCAGGCTCTGCTCAGGCTCTGCTCAGGCTCTGCTCAGCCTCTACTCAGGCTCTGCTCAGCCTCTGCTCAGACTAATCTCAGGCTCTGCTCAGCCTCTGCTCAGGCTCTGCTCAGCCTCTGCTCAGGCTCTGCTCAGGCTCTGCTCAGGCTCTACTCAGGCTCTGCTCAGGCTCTACTCAGGCTCTGCTCAGCCTCTGCTCAGACTAATCTCAGGCTCTGCTCAACCTCTGCTCAGGCTAATCTCAGGCTCTGCTCAACCTCTGCTCAGGCTAATCTCAGGCTCTGCTCAGGCTCTGCTCAGCCTCTGCTCAGGCTCTGCTCAGCCTCTGCTCAGGCTCTGCTCAGGCTCTGCTCAGGCTCTACTCAGGCTCTGCTCAGGCTCTACTCAGGCTCTGCTCAGCCTCTGCTCAGACTAATCTCAGGCTCTGCTCAACCTCTGCTCAGGCTAATCTCAGGCTCTGCTCAACCTCTGCTCAGGCTAATCTCAGGCTCTGCTCAACCTCTGCTCAGGCTAATCTCAGGCTCTGCTCAACCTCTGCTCAGGCTAATCTCAGCCTCTGCTCAGGCTAATCTCAGGCTCTGCTCAGCCTCTGCTCAGCCTAATCTCAGGCTCTGCTCAGGCTCTGCTCAGCCTCTGCTCAGCTTCTGCTCAGCTTCTGCTCAGCCTCTGCTCAGCCTCTGCTCAGCTTCTGCTCAGGCTCTGCTCAGCTTCTGCTCAGCTTCTGCTCAGCCTCTGCTCAGCTTCTGCTCAGCTTCTGCTTAGCCTCTGCTCAGCCTCTGCTCAGCTTCTGCTCAGCCTCTGCTCAGCCTCTGCTCAGGCTCTGCTCAGGCTCTGCTCAGCCTCTGCTCAGGCTCTGCTCAGGCTCTACTCAGGCTCTGCTCAGCCTCTGCTCAGACTAATCTCAGGCTCTGCTCAACCTCTGCTCAGGCTAATCTCAGCCTCTGCTCAGGCTAATCTCAGGCTCTGCTCAGCCTCTGCTCAGCCTCTGCTCAGCTTCTACTCAGCTTCTGCTCAGGCTCTGCTCAGCTTCTGCTCAGCTTCTGCTCAGCTTCTGCTCAGCTTCTGCTCAGCTTCTGCTCAGCCTCTGCTCAGCCTCTGCTCAGCTTCTGCTCAGCTTCTGCTCAGCTTCTGCTCAGCCTCTGCTCAGCTTCTGCTCAGCTTCTGCTCAGCCTCTGCTCAGCTTCTGCTCAGCTTCTGCTTAGCCTCTGCTCAGCCTCTGCTCAGCTTCTGCTCAGCTTCTGCTCAGCTTCTGCTCAGCCTCTGCTCAGCTTCTGCTCAGCTTCTGCTCAGCCTCTGCTCAGCCTCTGCTCAGCCTCTGCTCAGCTTCTGCTCAGCTTCTGATCAGCCTCTGCTCAGCCTCTGCTCAGGTAAATTAAAGCAAATTAAAACTGCAGCAGTTTATAAAGTCCCCGGCTAAAATCAATCTTTTAATTAAGTACATCAGTGCATCTTTAACAAGCATGAATCATTTCACACCGGATTAGAGGAATTAACAGAGCAGAGGAAGTGGTAGTAACTACATATATTAACTTCATTCTCATCATCTCCAGCTGATTAATGGCATATGTTCATATCTGAGGTTTTAATGTTACAGTAGCAGCAGGCAGCAGTAAATCATGTCCCATTAGGAGGAGCACTTTATAGTTTACACCTTCAGTTAGTCTCTCCATCCCTGAATCCTCCAGTTAGTCTCTCCATCCCTGAATCCTCCAGTTAGTCTCTCAATCCCTGAATCCTCCAGTTAGTCTTTCCATCCCTGAATCCTCCAGTTAGTCTTTCCATCCCTGAATCCTCCAGTTAGTCTCTCCATCCCTGAATCCTCCAGTTAGTCTCTCCATCCCTGAATCCTCCAGTTAGTCTCTCCATCCCTGAATCCTTCAGTTAACCTCTGGAGACAGTGAACGCAGCATCGTAGCTGCTAAGTTGATGCTTCCTGACGGTGAACTGGAGACAGTGAACGCAGCATCGTAGCTGCTAAGTTGATGCTTCCTGACGGTGAACTGGAGACAGTGAACGCAACATCGTAGCTGCTAAGTTAACGCTTCCTGACGGTGAACTGGAGACAGTGAACGCAGCATCGTAGCTGCTAAGTTAACGCTTCCTGATGGTGAACTGGAGACAGTGAAGGCAGCATCGTAGCTGCTAAGTTGACGCTTCCTGACGGTGAACTGGAGACAGTGAACGCAGCATCGTAGCTGCTAAGTTGACGCTTCCTGACGGTGAACTGGAGACAGTGAACGCAGCATCGTGGCTGCTAAGTTAATGCTTCCTGACGGTGAACTGGAGACAGTGAACGCAGCATCGTGGCTGCTAAGTTAATGCTTCCTGACGGTGAACTGGAGACAGTGAACGCAGCATCGTGGCTGCTAAGTTAACGCTTCCTGACGGTGAACTGGAGACAGTGAACGCAGCATCGTAGCTGCTAAGTTAATG